>NW_025335402.1:0-6823 GCF_004798865.1 Varanus komodoensis | reverse complement strand
TAATAATAATAATAATAATAATAATAATAATAATAATAATAATAACAACCCTGTGAGGTAGGTTGGGCTGAAACTCTGTGACTGGCCCAAAGTTGTCCAATGAGCCTCATGGCTGAATGTGGACTCAGACCAAGATCTCCAGGTCCCCAGTCCAACGCTCCCACCACCACACCACACCGCTCTTGCTTGCTGCTTCTTTTCAGTTTTCAGATCCTACCATGCATTAGTACCATGGACATGACAAAAATGATCGGAACAGATAACATTAACTATTGAAAAATGACCAGGTGCCTTTGAAATTGACCGCGAGTGGTTGATGGCTCTGGAGAGTTGAAAGTCCAGCAAACATGCACAGAGCATTGGATTTCCGAAAAGAAATTTGGTTTCAGGCCTTGAAACAAGGTTGACAGGCTCTGAACTGAGCTCTTTCCTGGACTTTCCAAGCAGGATCTCCCCTTAAACATTCCTTTTGCTTGTGGAAAGGGCAGAGTCTGACTCAAGGCTTCGGTGGGCTGAAAGGGCCTTAAACAGGTTTCAAGCCAGAATTCCTTCCTCCTCTGCCACCTGCCAATAATGAGATCACCAGGAAATAGAAGCAGGGCTTGACAGCCTTCTTACAAAGATCCTTACACGAAAGTGGCAATTTTAAAGAATATTAATCAGAATAATTACCACCCTGCTCAGTTTCATGGGCAATGGCATCTTCCAGGCTTCTTAGTCATAACCCTGCCCGTGATGGCATGCCAGAGAAGTTAGAAAATTATGGTTGTGTTCAATAATTTGCTTCAGCTAAAACTGAGACTACATGGCCATTCTTTCTGCAAGACTTTTAAGACAGGGCTACAGATCTTAGGCCGGGGATGGTGGGAGCAAATTCAAATCTCTGTGTGTCTTCATCTGTCCTTTTGGAATCTTCCAGTAGGACCACCACCTTTTCTTCAACCACAAATTTTGTGGTAGGTTCCTAACCATGTAATGCAATTTTCCTCACCCCAAAAGCTTGAACGAACCTCTCCCTTTGGTTCAATTGAATGGGAATTATGTCAGAAGTTGCACACCTTGGCTCATCGGTTCAGAGGGAGAGGGCAGACAAGAAATTAGAAGAAAACTGAGACTTGGAAGGGAAGCCATGAAGGTACCAGAAAAGCGTTTCAAGTGTAAGGACGTTTCACGAGGAGGTCAGGCCAAGTTCATCCACATTATTGTATTTCTAATCAGTGTGAAAGCAGGCCAGAAAAGAAAGCTCGCTGGAAGAAAATTGACATGTTTGAAGCAAAGACCTGAAGGAGACCTTTGGGAATATTGACCAAAAGGCAAACAAGTGACTCTTATGTTGTATCAAGACACAGCTTTTCCGAGAAGCAAAAATGACAAAGTTGAGGTTGTCATACTTCAGACACTTCATGACGATTGACTGGAGAAGACAATCATGTTAGGGAAGGTTGGAGGAAGATGAAAGGAAAGACCAAATAGAAGCTGCATTGAACCCATAAAGGAAGCCACAGCGTTGAACTTGGAAGAGCTGAGCGGGGCCTTCATGGACAGGACATGTTGGAGGCCATGTTCATACAGTCACCATAAGTTGGAGACAACTTAGAAACATAGAAACTGAGTGAGTCAGAAGGGGTCTCCCAGATCATCTAGTCTGACCTCCGGCTCCAGCCAGCTCCACTCATGAAATAGCTACTGGGCAGCACAAAGGATGCAAGTCCAATGCATGGAAGAGGGATGCTGCTGGTTGAGCAGTCATGCCGAGCTCAATTCCTGGTGAGCACTGTGCCAATGCTTGTTGGGTTCTCCAGGAAGACTGACTCATAGGCTGCAAGAAAGCAGGCTGGAGTCCAAGGAGCCAAGTCTAGGGAATACATCAGATGCCCACTCCTAAAGCAGATTTCTCACAACTCCCTAGTATAAAAGTAACAGCAAAGCAGGGTATTAATGTATTACCAATAATAGACATTTGGGAGCAAATTATCCAGGTGTGCAAAACTCCTAGAAGTCACCACTGGGGACATCATCTTCTGAACTGGTAGACAAAGCGCCAGCTGAGTCTCAATGCAGGGAGTGGCCTGTGCTTTGCTGCCACAGATACTCCCTCCCTCTCCAAGAGGTTGGCACCCCAGTTGTTTGAGTCATGAGTAAGTTACCAGGAAGATGCTTGTGTCAGTGCACCTTGTACTTAGCATGTAATCGCTCCCCCTCCCCTCCGGATTTCCTCATACACACCTGAGGTTTCGCAGGCAAGGCTGCCAAAGGCCCTGCTCTTTCCTGGTGAGTCATCTCCAAAGGTAGATGGCAAAGAGAGGGCAGGGTGTTATCATTTCTCTTATAGTCTGGGTTTTTTTGCCCCTCCTATGGTGGACCTGGTCCATCCACCACCTCCCTGAATTTTACCCCTGCAACTGTTAGGTGAGGGAGGTTTGGCTGTGAAATGGCCCAAGGTCTCCAGGTGATCTCCACAGCTGAGTGGAGCACAGATGGATTGGTAGATCAATGGACTGACTGGGATCACCTAACCTAGGATAGGGCAGCTGTGCACAAGAACATTCCCCAACTGTGCATAAAATATTGCTCGGTCTAATAGTTGTTACAGATCCTTTCTGGTCAGAGCCACAGCCATTTTCATGCATAGGAAGCATGCCCATGCAGACCCGATACTAAGGAACCTGGGTGGGGGACAGCACTCACGTCCGGCTTGTGCATTTCCCATGGGCATCTGCTTGGCCACTGTGTGAATAAAATGGTGGACTAGATGGACACTTGGTCTAGAGCTCTTCTCCTGTCCTTATGTTCCTGAGCACTGCTCTCCTACCTCTGGGTATGGCCAGATCCGTGACTTTCCCAGACAGCTCCTAGCATCCATAGGAGTATCTATGTTCCCATTTTTTTGACCCACATCCTCTTCTCCACCAGCACCCATAACCCAATAGATACAACAGCACTTCTTCCCAGTATTTACATAGCGGTACTGAAAGGCCAATAGGCCAAATCAGGTCTGACCCACATGGGATCAAAAGTCCGTCCCTTTGGGGCTTTCCAAGCAGCCATGTCCTTCCAGTAGCCCTGTCCCTTTGTCCAAGGCCATGTCTTAGATGGATGTCCAACTTTCCCAACTTTTTCCCCATTCCCAAATGCCTCACTTGCTAGAATTAATAACTTAAAGGTAAAAGCAGGTATTTGGGAGGTCCTGATCCTTCTAGCTTTCAGCTTCACCCATCACAAGTAGACAGCTCCCAGCACATGTCCAAAAGTGAATTAGGTCTTCAGGCTGAAAGAGGATCCACACTCTGATTAACCACAAGATGCCGCCTCCATTGCCTAAGCCACCTTCCCAAATTGATCGGGCCAAGGCAATGGCTCCGTTCCATATTTTGCTTGAATGACCAGGCCAAAGACTCAAATTCATTGTAATATTTTAATAATGCCTCCAGGCACAGAGCAATTCCAGAGCAACTGAACAGCAGAGAGAATACAATGGTGAAATGACCATGGAAACATGTGGCTACAATACTGGGCACACCTTGAAAGTTTTGTTGGAAAACTGCAAAGACAGATTCCCCCTCCAAACCTTTCCAACATGTGCTCAGCTGCCAAAAATGCCGTCAAAGAAGATGCGCATCTAGTTGCTTGCCAACAATTCAAGAATCATGTCTTACACAGATGAGTCGAAACTAACAAGCAGAACATCCACCGATGGCAGGGAAACAGAGTGAAATGAGACTGAACTTGCCAAGCAAAAAGGCTTAGCATATACGAAATGCTGGAGTAACATGATATTGTTATAACTGAGTCTACGCAAGCATAGAAATAAATGAAGAGGCACCATGTCCATGGTTTTGAGCTTCCATCTCCTTTCTTGCTGTCCGTATTTTGCTTTGGCTATTTCTTTCAGTGCTTCATCAGCAGCACTTTGGATCCTGGGGGTCTTGTGGTGGGCAGACCTGCTGTGGCGGGGGGCAGACCTGCTGTGGCGGGGGGCAGACCTGCTGCGGCGGGGGGCAGACCTGCTGCAGCGGAGGGCAGATTTCCTGCTGAGGGGGGCAGCTCTTTTTGCACTGAACAGGTGGTGGCAGGCACGTCTGCTTGCACTGTTGCTCCTGGTACGACATTCTGGCACCTTACAGGAATCTGGGAGAGAGAGAAGCAGAACATTGCTTTTAGTGATCCCATTCATGTGCTTGGGACAATTGGCAAAACAGAGAGACCCACTGTTAGGATAAGTGGCGGTGTAAACTTTGGAGAGGCATGCATATTTGCATAGACACATCCACACAAACACTCAGGCACCTGCACACACAGGTGGATGCTGTTTCTTCTGCTAGAGCTAGCAAAGAAGAAACCTCTCCCCATCACCCATCTCTCACCAAAGATCAGTGTCGAAGAAACAGGTTCTCTGGCCCAGCTCACGGCCAAGGTGGGAGGCCAGAAAGGGGGTTCCCTTGCTGGAGCTACTGTGGGAAATGCCACTTCATTGTCTTTTCCCAGTGGTGGCAGAGTCAGGATGCCGCCAGAAATGGCTCAGTGGGCCAGACTTTCTGCACTGCTGCTTTGCAGCACAAGAGGAGCCATCCCACTATAGATCTCATGGCTAGCTTCTTAGGAAGACTTGATGGAGATCAGCAATGACTCAAGCCAGACCCCAAGGTGTCTCTAGCCTTAGGCATAGACTCTGTTTCCTAGCCTAACACTTCTAGCCGGTGCCAAGACCCTTTAAAGGCCTTCTGGATAAACACCCATGGGGTGATTCTGCATCTAACTTTCCAGTCCAGAACCTCTCTCAAATCAACATCTGGTAACCATGACTGCCCTTTCCAGCCAAGAAAATATAAATTGCTTCTACTCACCTGACTTCAGGCAGAACCAAGACCCAAAAGAGTGTAGGAAGTGAAGCAGAGTGAGGAAACCCAGGAGGCAATGAACTATTTATACTCAAATTCTGTGTGCTGATTTGCATACAAAGAATGAGCTAAGCAAATGGGGGGGGGGGAATCTTCTGTCTGAGTCAATTTTTTTGCCAATCTAAACCAGTTTGTGCAACATCATGATGGCAGTCACAGCACAAGCTATTATCTTTTAGGGAAGAGAGTTCACTTTTTGGGCCAGGATATTGTTCCAATGAACACTCCACCTAGACAGTCATTGGAAGGTCATCATTTTCCCAGTTTTGGCCTGATTCTCTGTCACTTCCTCATTGTGTCAATTGCTTAATAAGGGAAAAATGCTTCATAGTTTGATTGAAATGCTAAAATGATAACTATGTTTTTTCTGGGTAAAATCTGGCACGAGTGCAGATTAAGTCCTTCTTAGTAAGGCTCTTGAGCTAGTACCAAGAACATCAGTTTCAGGACATTGACAAGAATCTGTTTCCCATGGCCCCAGATCTGTTCCCCAGTGTCCTGAGACAGCATTGATACCAATGGCAATTTTTTCTAAGTTTGCTTGCCATGCAAGGAGGGCAATTTTCATGGGAGATTGCAGCTCAAGCAGAAATTAATTCTTGCCTTGCTACAGACTGGAACACATACACACACAATCACAGTTGGAAACACTGCCCTGTGAGGTGAGACTGCGGGAACTGGGCCTGTTCAGCCTTGAGAAGAGGAGGGGGGATATTGTATCCCTCTATCAGGACCTCAAAGGCTGTCACAAAGAGGAAGGTCAAGATCTCTTCTTGCTGATGCCAGAATGTAGGGCATGGAATAATCAATTCAAGTTGTGACAACCCAGATTCAGGCTGGACATCAGGAAAAGCTTCCTCACTGCCAGAGCAATAGGACAGTGGAACCAGCTGCCTGGAGAGGTGGGGGGCTCTCCCACACTGGGGACATTCAAAAAGAACCTGAGCAGCCATCTGAGTGGGATGGTGTAATTTGGTGTCCTGGAACAGCAGAGGGTTGGGCTCGATGGCCTTCATGGCCCCTTCCAACTCTGCTATTCTATGATTCTACGATTCTTTCTGGATGGCAATTCAGCTTAGGAAATGACACTTGTTCACTGGTTTGGGATGATTTGTCAGGGGGCAAATTCATGGAAGAATTTATTTTCTTTGAGATGATTGGGATGAGAAGTTTGACTGCTTTTGCCTTCTATGAAATTGAAATCCATTCTTATCCTTATTTTTACATTTCCATCTAGAGATAAAAATCAGCCTGCTCAGGGATGTGTCACATGGACCAGTGCCAAGAATCTTTTCAGGGCCTAGTTCCACCTTTAATAAATTTCAGTACCTGTAATTCTTAGTCTCCTTTGATATGCTTAATAAAAGAAGGGAAACATCTTAGCGCAAAATCGTTCCTAGGGCAAAAATTCCATTTCCAAAGACTCTCTCATAGCCTTGTAGCGCCTTATGGGCCAGTCCATTTATTATGGCAGAAACTATGCATTTAAAATATTTCTTGGCTGCCCTGAATGCAGCAATACAACACATTATAAAGACTGCTGTGGTATTAAAATGATTTATAAAAGTCAAAACCACAACCATAACAGAAACAACCGGTTGTAGTGGGAAGTTCTGCTTAAGTTTCATGCTTATGAAAATACTATGTTCTGGGGGCCTTCTTAGAAACCTGCAATGATGGAGCCTGGTGGGCCCGTCCAAATTTTGTGGACTGCTGGCTTCTGAATATGGCAATTATGGCACCAACAGTGAATATGTCATATGGAATGTACCTCTTCACAGTTTCAAGCCAGTCTTTCCCAGTACACTCCATTCCGTCCTCATCCTGCCTCCTTCCATTTCCTCCCCCACAGCATAAATCCCATAGCCACTAAGTATGTTAAGGATTATTATTATTATTATTATTATTATTATTATTATTATTAT
>NW_025335401.1:8736-13649 GCF_004798865.1 Varanus komodoensis | reverse complement strand
ACAGTACAGAGCCCATCCAAACCTCAGTGTATGCGATGTCACTCTGGGAAGAGAGTCCTTGAGAAATTGTGGTTTTGGCAGTGTGTACGCAGTGGGCAGGGAGACGGCTGAGATGTTGGCCTGACAGGTGCCAGGGTTGCTGTGCGCTCGATTGAGTGCATCTGTGTCGGCCTTTCACCCTACCAAGCTTTTCTTGTCTCTTTCCTCCCAAACAGATGAATGGTAGGAGAGGAAATTGATATGGATCCCTGCATCAAATAAGCGGAAACCAGTGAGCATGAAGTGAGAAAAGAGGGAATTCCAAATTAAAGGATATCAAAAGAGTACAAGAAAACCGAATACAGAACAAGAGGAAAACGTACGATATTTCTCAATGTCCTGCAAACACTCATCCTTCATCCCTTGAAGTCCAGGAAAGAGGAAGGGGAAAGACTCTTGTTTTTGGCAAATTAGCAAAGGATAGGTGAATGAATGGATCCAAATTGTAGCAAGGACGGAGGCCAAATGTGGAACGAGGCTCAGAGATTACCGAGGTTTAGTGAGCATCATAGATCCAGCACTTTGGGGAAACCACATCAAGTCATGGAAGGAAGGCTGAGCTTAAGTGCTGGCGGAATTCTTAGAAAAAGCAGGCGGGTGCAGAGTGGAGAGCAGCTGTCTAAATGCACAGAATATGGGAAGAGCTTCAGCGATGCTGGAAATCATTCTGGGGAGCAAAGAAAGGATGCAGGGGAGGGAGCAAACAAATGTATGGGATGCAGGAAGTGCCTTGATGAAAGTAGAGGGCTTACTATACATCAAGGATTACACACTGGAGATGCACCATATTCATGCATGGAATGTGGCAAGAGTTTCAGTGACAGTGGAAGTCTTAAAAATCATGAAAGAATCCACAGTGGAGAGAAGCCATACACATGCATGGAATGTGGCAAGAGCTTCAGTCAAAGTGGACATCTTACCATCCATCAAAGAACACACACTGGAGAGAAGCCATACACGTGCATGGAATGTGGCAAGAGTTTCAGTGGAAGTGGGGCCCGTACCATTCATCAAAGAACACACACTGGGGAGAAGCCATACACGTGCATGGAATGTGGCAAGAGCTTCAGCTGTCGTAGTAATCTTACCATCCATCACAGAACGCACTCTGGGGAGAAGCCATACACGTGCATGGAATGTGGCAAGAGCTTCAGCCAGAGTTTTACTCTTAATGAACATCAAAGAATGCACTCTGGAGAGAAGCCATACACATGCATGGAATGTGGCAAGAGCTTCAGCTGTAGTAGTACTCTTACCATCCATCACAGAACGCACTCCGGGGAGAAGCCATACACATGCATGGAATGTGGCAAGAGCTTCAGCTGCAATGGTACTCTTAAGAAACATCAAAGAACGCACACTGGGGAGCAGCCATACCCATGCATGGAATGTGAAAAGAGCTTCAGTGTCAGAGGAAGTCTTACTAAACATCAAAGAACGCACTCTGGGGAGAAGCCATACACGTGCATGGAATGTGGAAAGAGCTTCAGACACAGTAGTACCCTTAAGAAACATGAAAGAACACACACTGGGGAGAAGCCATACCCATGCATGGAATGTGAAAAGAGCTTCAGTGTCAGAGAAAATCTTACCAGACATCAAAAAACGCACACTGGAGAGAAGCCATACACATGCATGGAATGTGGCAAGAGCTTTAGTGGAAGTGGATATTTAACCATCCATCAAAGAACTCACTCTGGGGAGTTGCCATACACATGCATGGAATGTGGCAAGAGCTTCAGGTGCAGTAGCAATCTTACCACACATCAAAAAACACACACTGGAGAGAAGCCATACACATGCATGGAATGTGGCAAGAGCTTCAGTTTCAGAGGAAATCTTACCAGACATCAAAAGTCACACACTGGAGAGAAGCCATACACATGCATAGAATGTGGCAAGAGCTTTAGTGGAAGTGCACATTTAACCATCCATCAAAGAACGCACTCTGGGGAGAAGCCATATACATGCATGGAATGTGGCAAGGGGTTTAGTGGAAGTGGTCATTTAACCATCCATCAAAGAACGCACTCTGGGGAGAAGCCATACACATGCATGGAATGTGGCAAGAGCTTCAGCCACAGTAATACTCTTAAAATACATCAAAGAACGCACACTGGGGAGAAGCCATACACATGCATGGAATGTGGCAAGAGCTTCAGTCAAAGTGGGATGCTGTCCACACATCAAAGAACGCACACTGGAGAGAAGCCATACACGTGCATGGAATGTGGCAAGAGCTTCAGTCAAAGTGGGATGCTTTCCACACATCAAAGAACGCACACTGGAGAGAAGCCATACATGTGCATGGAATGTGGAAAGAGCTTCAGAGGGAGAGGAAATCTTACACGCCATTATAGAACCCACACTGGGGAGAGGCCATACACATGAATGTAATTTAGAAAGGGCTTCTGTTGGAGGGGAGACCTTACTGAACATCAAAGAACTCACACCAGAGATACGGCTTTCAAATGCATTCAATGAACAATAAAGGGATCTTGCATGCAGAATGCATGGTAAAGATTTTATCCCAGTCCATGTTCACTGGGAATGGCATACTGCATGCTGGTTATGACAGAAAAGAAAATAAACTTGCCTTGAACTTTCTCCCATTGCCCAAATTCTTGGTGCATCTGCACTTGACCTTTTGTGTCCTTTTCTGGATGCCCCACCTGGACATGGACGTTGTTGTTGACTTGGGGTAGGACAAGAAAGACGATTGGAAGGGCAGGGAAGGGGAGGCAGGGGCGGGAACATTTCTCCAATGAGGGTGACATCTCCGGGGAATTGTACTGTAGGGTATGTAATTAGTGTACTATTGCTTTTTAATTATTTGCTCATTCTGGTCTTGTAGAAGTTAAATTTTAAATCTGTTTTAAATGTGCTGTTTGGACAGCCATCTTGAGTGGGGTGGTATAACCGAGTGTCCTGCGATAACAGGGCTTGGACGCGATGGCCTTCTGGCCCCGTCCAACTTCCATGAATCATTCTGTAGATAAGAGCTGCCTTAATGTGAGAAGTGCAGCTTCACCTCCCATTTTCCTAGGAATATCAGAGTGCACACGTGCTGACAGCTTCAGAAACAGGCAGAGGAGGCCAATATCAGAATCCCCGGCAAGAGGTGTTGTCTTTCCCCCTTGGCTTTGGGAGGGAAGTGAATGCGTCACCTGCCCAGGCAGCTTTGGAGATTCACATGCAGGTTTATGGTCTGCAATCATATTTGCTACTGAATACGGGGTAGGGGTAGGATGAGGCAACGCACTCCAAAGTCGGGATGACCCCATTCAGGCCCCACAGAAAGGAACCAAAGAAGGTTGACTTGGCATTGCCCCAGCTCACCTTATGTTCTGTAATTTACCCCTACGTCACCCTACAGACTTGTCCTCCTAGGATATTGTCAGAGAGCCTAGTCTGAAGAAATTCCTGAATTTCCGTCCCCTGCCCTGTATGGGGATTTCTCCCTCTAAGATGAAAACATGCCCCCACAGTATCCAGGAATCTCCATAGGAAAAGTTCTGCAGGGCACCTTCCTTCCCCCAAACATGCCCAAAACAAAAAAAAACCAATGAAGGTTCACTTGGTCTCCTTTCAAAGTGAAGGTGCTGTGCAGAAGTCTCCATGAAACCCAACTGAAATCCATCTGGTGGAAGCTTTGCTTTTTTTAATTTTGTGAGCAAACTGTTGCATTGCCAATACATATCCTGTGATTCTGCAGAGCCTCGGGAAGGGGTAACCTTTAAAGTACCTGCCCTCGCTGAGACTGAGAGCCTTCCTTCTGTAGACTGAAGCCCTCTGAGGAAGAAAGAGCTTTCCCAGGCAGCGTTTTTTTTAGCCTGGGACACTTGCCTGGGCTCAAAATGATGCCGAAGAGCAGGATGCGCCTGGTGTCTCTCCTCAAGGAGAAGATGCAGGCTGTAGAGGATGGCTTGGCCAGGAGGCCCCTTGAGTTGACCCAGAGGGGCCTGGGGGAGGGCGTGCAGCCCAGGGGCGCTCTGGATGCGAGCGCCCTCTCCATCCCGTGCTTGGAGACGAGGAGAACAGGGATGGGCGGCAGGTCCAGGGCTAGAGGGGCGGCTGTGTGAGGGCCCTCGTGGGCCAAGGGAAGGCCAGGCTGGGAGAAGTCTCCAGGCAAGGGGCAGTGGAAGGCTGGTTCAGCAGCTGTGACTTCCCAGAAGGGACCCGGTGGGGCTCGTGGCTGGGCAGAGACTGAAACTCAGACTTCCCCGGCATTAGCCCATCATCCTCACGCAAAGCTCCTCGGGTTTTCCCCCTCTACTGGGGGTAATGTTGGATTCTGGATGGTTTTTGCATATTCCCGGTGGGTAAAGGCTGCTTGGGCCTCGGAGAGGGAAGGAAATGCCTCAGACCCTTTGGGGAGGGCGGAAGCAGGCGGCCTCGGTGTGCGCAGCGGGAGGGGCTCCCACCAGTGCCCAGCGCTCCTGCTGCCGCCCCCCCCCCCAGAGGACCCCTTTCCCCACCCCAGGCAGCCCATTCTGCACAGGGTGCTTCTCTTGGGGGGGCGCAGCCTTTCCAGCAGCACCACATGGCCAGAGATTCCAGCGCCGAGGTGCATTGGCACGTCCGTCATTCTGTCTCGGGGCTCGAGTCGCGCGTCTTTGGCAAGCTCGGACGAGCCCTTGCCCGCCACCCAGATGGCTCGGTGCAGGTACTGCGAGGGTTAACACCGGGAGGCCACGCGGAAGTGTGTGCCCGGTGTGCGAGTCGGACACTGGAATTTAGGGTCTTTCCATAAATGCCTCCTGAGCAGATTTAGCAGGAAGGACAAGGCAGAGTAACCTCTTTATCTGCCTCATAATTACAAGGGGTCTTCAAAAAATTCTGCACTTTTTTATTTTGTAGAAATAGTTTATATA
>NW_025335401.1:2211-8617 GCF_004798865.1 Varanus komodoensis | reverse complement strand
GAATTTTTTGAAGTGCTGTCGTCGTACTTTGGCAAGGCTGAAGGGTCCGGGTGTAAATCGAGGCATGTTTAGTCAGAATGATGGGGATTGTAGGCCTGCTCCTCTGCCTGAACGTGCTCCTGCGTTCGCCCTCATACTACTTTCTTCTTTCTGAAAGGAGCCACTCTGGTGAGGATGGAGTGGCAAAACACGCCCTTGGAGAGCCTGCTGGGGGGGCAGAAAGAAGAGGAAGGGGAGGACTTGAAGCCGTGGCTGGTGGATCTCGACTCCCGCACCTGGAACAGACAGCGGGCCAATTCCAGGGCTCCCGTGCTGCATGTCGTGGGATGAGATGGGGGGCTTGAAGCAGGCGACGGAACGGGTGCAGCCCCCTAGTACTTCGCCCACTGAGGGAAAAGGGGGGCTGTGGCAGACGGGTTGGGGGCGAAACGGAGCGGCTGTGTGTGTGTGTTCCTGGGAGAGATTCGGGTAGAGCGGGCCCTGCCCTGATTGCCATAAACGAGGGAACCAACTCACCCTCTGGCAGCCTTGGGCATTTCACTTTTTGCATAGCAGACTCATCCCATAATCACAGAACAGTCGAGCTGGAAGGGGCCAGAAGGCCATCGGGGCCAAACAGCCAAGCCTGTTTGAAGTTTGGTGTTAGAACGGAGTCTGGGCCAGCCTGCGCCCCCACCCTGCGCCCCCTGCCCTTGCCCATCGCAGCTCATGTGAGCGGGGGACCCCCCCCCCCCGAGGCCGGGAGGGCGTGAGGGACCCTGCGAGAGAGAGTGGGGTTCTGGCTCCCGCAAAGCCACCCCTGAAGGGCCTGACATGGATCCAGGGGAGGTGGGTAAGCATAGCCTCGCCGAATATGTCAAACAAGTGTCAACTACACTGTCAACTACATAATAAAGAAAATGTATAAAATGTTTTATAGATGGTATTGGTCAGCAAATAGATTAGCTAAAATGTTTCTGAATATGCCAAACAAGTGTTGGGAATGCAAGCAAAAACCTGGTATTTTTTACCACATGTGGTGGACTTCTGACGAAGCAAAATAATACCGAGTCAAAATCCATAGATGGCTTGGGGAAATGTTGCAAAGACCTGTAATGTTTAAACCAGAAATATTTTTGTTAGGCATTCTCCCAGACGATTTTCGTAAACAATGTATATATTTGACATTGCATGTAATTACAGCAGCGAGGATTGTATTTGCACAATGTTGGAGGGATGAAGAGTTACTGACACAGACTTGATCTTAAACAAGCTATTGGGCTGCGCAGAAATGGACAGACGGACATTATCCCTTAAGGAAAAAGAAGATACCGCTTACTGCCAAACTTGGGACTTTTTCTACCATTGGCTAGAGAATGGGAATTTTAATTAGGGCTGAAATACATAGCAATTGTAGAGAGAATAAGACTTTTAACCCAGTAAGTCTGAAGTCTTTGGAATAACTATTTGTTTAGTCAGTTGAAAACAATGGCTGCCAAAGTGCAATCCAGACACACAGGAGGCAGTAAAATGCCCCACAGCCCCTCCTGTTCCCCGTCCAGCTCAGATGTGGGGGCTTGGAGCTGTGGAGCTTTCTTTCCCGACTTGCGTGCGATTGTGGCAAAAGACTTGCTCTTGCATCTGTGCTCAGCACAATGGAAACTTCTAGGTTTTCCTTTCTACAAATGCAAAAGGACCTGCTGGGTGTCTGGACAGAGGGATCCCGAGACCGGGAACTGGTGCAGGCCTTCTCACGAGGTCCTTTCCACCACCATGTGAATTATTTCGATGGTGTGGTGCACAGGTGACAATCCTCTCCCAGCATGATGCTTTCCCACTGCCCTCTGTGCTGAAAAAAACTGTTACACCAAAAAAAACCCTTCAAAAATATTTCCCCTCAAGTTAAATAACCAAGACTACCATCAGAGTGAGGCGATTCCTTCGTTTATTGCAATAGACGGGGAGAGCCCGCTCTGTCAGAATCTCTCCGAAGCACAAACACACATCATCTCCTTTGTACCCTAACTCGGCCGCCAGAACCATCCCCAATTCCCTCGGTGGATGAGGTACTAAGGGGGTGCAGTCTTTCCGTCTGCCTACTTCATATCTCCCGTCTCATCCCACTACATACATCTACATACATCACATGTGCATTATAATTAGCCCATATTCCTTCAGACAGGCTTCGTTGTTTGCCTCAGTGTTTCTCAGTCACTGAGTTACTTCCTTCAAAACAATCCTCTGAGCATGTGCAAGGAGAAATGCCTCAGGTTCCAGGACGTGGTGTTTGGTCCTGTGCTCAGATGCAGACTGGTCAACCATGCAGGTCCTCCATTCGGCCATGAAAGTTGGGCCTTGGCTGCTCCAAGCTTCCTTCCTTTCAGGCAGGATTTCCCCAGTGCTCCTCGTCCTGGCTTCCCGCAGGTGACATGTGGCAGGACGAGGAGAAAGGGGAACAGCTGGGGGGCAGATGCCACCTGCCGGAAGAAACAGCCAGAACAGGACTGGACGAGAGAAGCAGGAGGTAAGACCAACCGCGGCATGGAAGCGAGCAGCCAACCCCAGGACACCTCCGTATGTGGCCAAGTTCACGAAGGAGCCACATGCTCTGAGGGGGAGGCGGGGGGCCTGTGTGTTCCCACCAGGTTCCCTTTCCCAGAGCAAGTGAGCTGTCGCTCGCATGGTCTAAGGGGGCAGTTCCGCAGGGCAGGACCAGCAAGGGCCACCCTCCCAAAGCAGCATCCTCTGGCTGGAGAGTCCACCGCAGCCAGGAGGTCCGGACTGGGAGAAGGACAAGGGGAGGGGCACCAGTGCCAAGCCGGGCAGTGCCAGCCCTGCCCCGCCAGCCTGCCCGCTCCTCTTTGGCCTGACAAAGGACCGGATCAGGGGGTCCTGGCTCGGGATTCATCTGACAGAAGACTCCCAACTTCCCCAGGAACCCTGGGGAGGACTGGCAGGAAGTGGGAGAAGCAGAACCGGTATTAGTATTAATTGCTCCACCCCCCCCCTCCACCTGCTGCTGAGATCTAAATTTTCAGAATTTCCTTTTATCTGTTGGACTCCTCCCACCCACAGGTTCCCTGGCTTGACCCCCAGTTGAGTGTTTTGGGAGAGGATGAAGAGTGCCTGCCTCTCCATTTTATCCCCCGTGTGTCTGATCTTAGGAACCCCAATACGGTTCCCCCTCACTCGCCTCTCTTCTCAATTCAACAGTCCCAACTTTGAAGCCTCCACTTGAAGTGGAGAAGCTCCAGCTCCTTCACAATTTCGCTACTCTTCCCTGTAATTTCTCCAACGCCAAAATGTCAGTCTTTAGCTGTGTCAACCAGAACAGGAGACATTTCTTCTAGTGCAGTTTCACCAGAGATTTCTACAAAGGGAATAAGATCCTGAAATTCTATTCTGGATTCCACTCCTAATTATGACCAGAATGGAAATGGCCTTTTTCACACTAAAGGAGTAAAGGGCTGGAATTTTCATAAGTTTCCATCCTCAAGATACCTCCCCAGTTTGTGTTCCTTGATGGCTCCGAATATGAATTTTCAGATGGCTCCGTAAACCTTGATGCTGGCTGAAGCTCTTTCCACATTCGATACATGTGTATGGCTTCTCCCCAGTGTGGATTCTTTGATGTCTTTTAAGACTTCCACCATCACTGAAGCTCTTTCCACATTCTATGCATGGGTATGGCTTCTCCCCTGTGTGGATTCTTCCATGTCTTTTAAGACTTCCACCATTACTGAAGCTCTTTCCACATTCCATACATCCGTATGGCTTCTCCCCAGTGTGGGTTCTTTGATGCCGAGTAAGATGTCCACCATCCTTGAAGCACATTCCACATTCCTTACACTTGTATGGCTTTTCCCCAGTGTGGGTTCTTTGATGGCCTCTAAGACCTCCTGTGTCACTGAAGCTCTTCCCACATTCCATGCATGTGTAAGGCTTCTCCCCAGTGTGTGTTCTTCGATGGATGGTAAGATGTCCATGGACCCTGAAGCTCTTCCCACATTCGATGCATGTGTATGGCTTCTCCCCAGTGTGAGTTCGTTGATGCTGAGTAAGAGCACAATTCTGACTGAAGCTCTTTCCACATTCCATGCATGTGTATGGCTTCTGCCCAGTGTGTGTTCTTTGATGCTGAGTAAGATTAAAATTCTGACTGAAGTTCTTTCCACATTCCATGCATGTGTATGGCTTCTCCCCAGTGTGGGTTCTTTGATGGACTCTAAGACCTCCTCTGTCACTGAAGCTCTTCCCACATTCCATGCATATGTAAGGCTTCTCTCCAGTATGTGTTCTTCGATGGTATGTAAGAGTTCCTTTGTAACTGAAGCTCTTTCCACATTCCATACATGCATACGGCTTCTCCCCACTGTGTGTTCTTCGGTGGATAGTAAGATATCCATGGACCCTGAAGCTCTTCCCACATTCCATGCATGTGTATGGCTTCTCCCCAGTGTGAGTTCTTTGATGCTGAGTAAGATGTCCACTATTCTTGAAGCACATTCCACATTCCATACACTTGAATGGCTTTTCCCCAGTGTGGGTTCTTTGATGGCCTCTAAGACCTCCTCTGTCACTGAAGCTCTTCCCACATTCCATGCATGTGTATGGCTTCTCCCCAGTGTGAGTTCTTTGATGCTGAGTAAGATTACAATTCTGACTGAAGCCCTTTCCACATTCCATGCATGCGTATGGCTTCTCCCCAGTATGGGTTCTTTGATGCCGAATAAGACTTCCATTCACAGTGAAACTCTCTTCACATTCCATGCATTTGTATGGCTTCTCCCCAGTGTGTGTTCTTCGATGCCTTGTCAGATGTCCCCTCTTTCTGTATTCCATGCCTTTATTTGGGATGTCCCCTTCATGCATTTTTTAATGTCCAGAAGGATTCTCTGGATCACTGAAGCTCTTACCATATCCTATGATTTATATCGCTCCTGTCTAGCCTGGACTCTTCCATCTTTTCAAAGTCTTTGGCGGATGAGAGAGAGAACACCTTGTGTCGCATCGGAGCAACTCAGCCTTGTCGCAACTAAAAACAACAGCGATGTTGGAGCGCTGGGAGGAGAACAGCAGAAAGAGAAGTTTAGGCCTCCTCTAGAACTGGGCATGCTCAGCTTCAGGAAGATAAGTCTGAGTGGGGATATGAGGGCGCTCTGCAAGTGCTTGAAAGGAGGCACTCAGAGGAGGGCAGGGGCTCTTCCCGCTGATCCCCGAGCATTAAACATGGGAGTGAAGGCCTCAAGTAACACGAAGCCCACTTCCAGACAGATATCAAGAACAATTTCCCGACTGTAGGAGCAGTACGGCAAAAGACCAGTTACCTGGGAGTCTGTGGGCTCTGCCACACTGGAGGCATTCAAGGTGCAACTGGACAGGCATCTGAGAGGGGCGGTTTGACTTAGGGCCTGCACAGAGCAAGGGGGCTGGACCTGATGGCCCTCCGGTGCATTCCAGCCCTTCTCCCCTTTCATACTCCCTTGCAGGGCTGCCCTGGAATCACAGAGGAGTGGAGTCGCAGGGGTCCTGGGAGGCTCCAGGCAGGACTCCAGCCTGACAGGTGGCTGTCCAGATGCCTCAAGAACACCTCCAGGGGCAGGACGGCGGCTCGGGGAGGGCGGCTGAAGGGAGAGAGGGAGGGCAGGAGCCAGGCAGGCACAAGAAGAGCAGGGAAAACACGGCCTTCTGCAGCCACTTGTGCAAAATAGGGATGATCCAGGCATGGGGATTTGCTTTCTCCAGCTCCAGGGGAGCAGGCCAAGGCATTTAGTTAGCCCAGGCTTTGCCTTGAACCTCGTCCTTGGAAGGCGAATTAGAGCTCAGATGCGGGCCATGCTCCCCCTCGCCCTCTCCCCACTCCTGCGCGGCACAACGGGAACAGAGCAGCCCCGTGGCTTCTCCATCGGGGGGGGGGGGCGCGGGGCGGGGGCTCTTTCCTGGGAAGGAAGGCCTCCGCCATCACGACAGCTCCTCCCTCCTCCATGCACGGATGTGGTTCCTCTCTGGGGTGCCTCCTCTGAGGTGTCCTAAGAGCTCCATGTGCGTGGGAAGAGTCTATGCCTGGCTTTTCCCGTGGGGATTCTTCCACGGAGCTGAAGGTGCTGGTTCTAGCTGACGCCCGTCCACATTCAATGAATTTCCAGGGCATCTGGGGCTCTCCAATTTGGAGTCAGCCTTCCACGTGCAGTGAACCTCCTCGCCCCCCTCCTCTTCGTCCTCCTGCCCCCCGCGAGGCTCGCCTCGCTGCAACGGGGCTGAACTGCTCCCCGGGAACGGCTCCCAAGAGGGGATCCCGCCAGGGGAATCTCGCCGCGGTTTGCACCTCGAGAGCTGGGATCGGATCCTGCAGGCGGCCCCTCCATTCCAGTGCCGGGGGGGGCTGACGACCCCCCACTCTTCCCTCCCGCAGGCCCCATGCTCGGCC
>NW_025335401.1:0-2083 GCF_004798865.1 Varanus komodoensis | reverse complement strand
TTCCGCTCGCCCGTTTCCTGCCCCTAAGAAGCTCCTCCCGGACCCTCGGGGCACAGCACGGGAAACGACCGCCCTCTGCCCGCCCCCTTGGAGCCGCCTCCTCGCGGAGAAAAGGAAAAGGCGGATCCCGGGATTTGCTCCGGGCTTGCGTCTTCCGGGACCATCCCGAGCCCCCATCCGGCCCAGCTTCCTCCGGCGGTAGCGCCACAAAGCCCGCGGCTGCTCCGGGTTGCTGCGCACCGCGAGGCCCAAGAGGGGCGGGAGGGATCCTGCTGCAACACTACGGGGGTTCAAGCAAGCGAAAGGGGGGCGCGCATCTCCAGGGCGAGGCCCTTGCGCCGCCTCGGTGACCGAGGACTCCAGTGCAGCTGCGCAACCCTCCTGCGCAGCTCCAGGGCGAGGCGAGCATAGCGGGGGTTGGGGGGAGATGCTACCAAGATGCTTCTCACTTGCAGTTTAGTTGGCCCGAGTATTCCGTCTTTTTTATCAATGCCTCAGATTTCTTTTTCCCAGGTGCAGAACTTGGCATTTGTCCCCACTGGAGTCCAGGATGACCTGGACTCTTCCTTCTGTCCTCAAGGGTATTAGCTGTCCCAACCAGTTTTGTGCCAGCTGCAAGACTCATCATTATTGCCTGCACTTGGTCATCCAAACCATTCATACAGAGAGCGGGTGAGGGAGCTTGTGTGTGGCGTTACATTAATTAAATGTGGCACAAGCTGTTCTCACTCCCACCCACTGGAGCATGACCTACAAGGAAAAAAATAAACCAACCAATAAATAAATATTTTTCATTCAGCATACAGGTCAACTGCAGGTTTGCTGCCCTGGGATGCAGTGATGGCCCCCCATTCCGATGGCTTCAACAAGGGTTCGGGGCAGTGCAGGCGATCTGTGGCTGCGAGCATCACTGAAGAAGGGAGTTTGTGCCTGCACAGATCAGTTGTGGAGGAGCAGGGCAGGCAGAGCCCGTGTCTCCTTGGCATGAAATGAGCCACACCTGCGAGAAGCCACATAAATGCCTGCAGGGTGCAAAGCCCCTCAGGGACATGGAAAGCCTTAGGAGACCTCAGAGCATTCAAACCGGGAGGGGGTATCACAGAATGTCCCAGTGTCCAAAAAGAGGGTCAGCTGCTTGGGGATTGTGCTAACCATCAAAGAACACACCCAGAAGGGAGTTCAGGAAGGTGTGGGCTTTGGGAGGAGCTGCAGGAATCCTGCTGAATGCAGGAGTGCCCTGCTCCCCCTGGTGCTGGGACACCCTGGGTGCTCGGCCTGCATGGATTTCAGGGTGGAATGGGCCTCGGGGAGATCCCTCATTGCGGGCTTGGGAAAGAAGCACGAGGCAGGAGTCTTAGGATGTGTTCTGGATTTGACAGGTGAAGCATGTTCTTTGCAGGGTGTGCCAAGGGTTGATGTCAGCAAAGCCTTTGATAAAATGCCCCATGATATTCTGCTTGGGAAACCAGCTAAAAGTGGGTGAGAGGGAACCACTTTGGGGGGGAGGGGGGTCCAGAGGTGGCCGCAGAGCTGGACACGGGGGGGCTTCTGAGGGGCATCGTCTCAGGCTGTGGAGCCGCTACGAGTGGGCTCCTGACTCGGTTGTGCGCCCAGCGATCCTCCACATGCGTGTGAATGGCTGGGACCAAGGGGAGCAGGGCAGGCATGTCTGAGTTGCAGGTGACGCGTACCAGGGGGTGTAGCGAACACCTGAGTGGGGAGACGCGCCAGGGCCAGGCCGGCCAGAGCCAGCCCTGCCCCGCCAGGCAGCCTGCTCCAACTTGCCTCACGGAGGGACGGAGAAGCGGGGCCTGGCTCGGGCTTCAGCCTCCAGAGGACTCTGGGGTTGGCTTCCCTGGGCACCCCGGGGAGGACCAGCAGCCATGCCAGTGGGACAACTGGAGGAATTATCCGTAGCGCTTCCTCTGCCCCACCCCCTGCCAGGAGCCAGCCTGTAATCAGCCTTACTGGGGAGTGAGCTGCCTTGAGCTCGCCAAGGCTCGACTCTGAGCGCACTCGCACACACGTGTCCTCGGTGTCCGAGTTTTAGGATTTGATCCTCTGCTTAACTTCGCACGCAGCA
>NW_025335400.1:14724-21181 GCF_004798865.1 Varanus komodoensis | reverse complement strand
AAATAGCAGAGGGGATAGAATGGAGCCCTGTGGTACTCCATGGCATACCTGTCATGACGTAGAGACATGGTCCCCCAGCACTACTTTCTGGAATCGACCGTTGAGATAGGAGTGGAACCACTGCAAAGCAGTGCCTCCGACCCCCAATCCCGCTAGCCTATCCAGAAGGATACCATGGTCGATGGTATTGAAAGCCGCCGAGAGGTCCAGAAGAACCAACAGGGATGTACTCCCCCTGTCCTTCTCCCTGCACAGGTCATCGTACAGGGTGACCAAGGCAGATTCAGTACAGTACCCAGGTCTGAAGCCGGACTGAAAAGGATCTACATAATCAGTTTCATCCAAGAGTGCTTGGAGTAGTCCCACCACCACTCGCTCCAACACCTTGCCCAGAAATGGGATGTTGGCCACAGGTCTATAGTTAGTGGCCATCTCTGGATCCAGTGATGCTTTCTTCAGGACCAGTCATATTATCGCCTCCTTTGAAGGGGCAGGCACTCGACTCTCCCACAGAGAAGCGTTAACCACTTCCAAGATCCAGGTCCCAATCCCGTGCTTGGAGTTATTTATTAACCAAGACGGGCAAGGATCCAATAGGCAAGTGGTGGGACGTACTCGTCCAAGCACCTTGTCCACATCATCGGGCCCCAAGAATTGAAATTCCTCCAATAATTTTGGACCGGACAGTAGCATTGGTGTCTCCCCAGAGACCTCTGATTCATTAGTGGAGTCCAGCTCGTGACGAATCTGAGTGATTTTCTCCCTGAAATGCCTGGCAAAGTCGTCACAGCGGGCCTTTGAGGGTGGCATTGGATCTTCCTTAGGACCCGGACGAACCAGGCCTTGTACCACTCGAAAAAGCTCCACCGGACGGCATTGTGAGGAGGCAATGGAAGCTGAAAAAAACTTCTTTTTCGCCGCCTTCACCGCCACAGCATAGGCCCGATAGTGGGCTCTCAAGTTTATTCGGTCAGATTCATCCCGTGATTTCCTCCACCTACGCTCTAGTTGTCTCCCAACCCGCTTCATCGCCCGCAATTCAGGTGTATACCAAGGGGAAGAGCAGACTCTGCCCAGTGGGAGAGGACACTTGGGAGCAATCGTGTCCACAGCCCTGGTCATCTCTCCATTCCACAGTTCGACCAGAGCCTCGACAGGAGCACCAATCTCGTCAGCCGGAAACTCCCCCAGGGCCTTCAGGAATCCATGCGGATCCATCCGGCTCCGGGGGCGGGCCCATACAATCGGGTCCGCACTCATAGAGGGAGAGGCCGCTCTCAAGCACAAACCTCACCAGGAGGTGATCTGACCATGACAGGGGAGTCAAACATAAGTTCCTCACCCTCAGGTCATCCTCTTCCTGCCCCGTCGTGAATACCAGGTCCAGAGTGTGTCCACGTTCATGGGTCGGGCCGATGACATGTTGAGACAGGCCCATGGCCGTCATAGAGGCCATGAAGTCCTGAGCCGCCCCGGTCAGTCCAGACTCGGCATGGAGATTGAAGTCCCCCAGGACCAACATCCTGGGGGTCCTCAACATAAAGAATGTTCCTTGCACCCCCCCCATCACCCCAACCTGGTCTCAGTTCAGGAGGCCTCAGGATGGGTCTGGGAGGGGAGATTCATGCTAAGAGCTCAGGGACACTGGCTCCTCCATGAATCTTTCCTTCAGGTTGTTGAAACCTTGAGCAGGCCTGTTCTTCAGGGACTGCAATTAGCACCAGACCACAGACAGGTATCCAGAGGGATCAACTCTTAGTAACTTTAGCACTGATAGTCAATAATGAGGACACAAGAGCCTTTCTACCAAATTGCATCTGTATGCAAAAGGGTGCTGGAGGGTGAAAATGGGTAGTGTCATTTGCAGATTGGTCTTCCATGAAGGAGTCTTAACTGCACTCCCTTGCATTAGGGAGCAGTGGCAGCTCTTGCTGGTTGCATGGATAAAGGGTAGAGTTTCTGGACCCTGAACACAATTTAGAAGGCTCAGGCAGTGGTGGAGATGCCTCCTTGCAGCTATGACAAGACCCATGACACACCTGGTGTTCGTCTACTTATGCATCTGAGTGGTTATGGGGGTGATCTGTAGAGATTGCAGTCTTGGGTGGTTCTTAACTTTTGTGCCTAACATTACTGATCTTACCCCCGTGCTTGCTAGAAACGTGTGGTTCGCAGATATCTTCTGCTATTCCACCCCACGATGCATGCAAATCTGAACTCTCAAGCCCATGGGATGAATAAACCCCCTCATCTTTCTAGTCTGTGCTGACTCTCCAAAATTCAAAGGGATCTCCCTAAAATTAACCCCCTGTCTCTCTCTCACACACACTGGAAACTGGTTGTCTTCTGCCATATCTAGCATGTCTGCAAGCTCATTTTAAACATTACAGCCCTGCAGCAGCCACAATTTGACTGCTGACTCCTGCTGGAGTGTCTCATTAGACTCAATGTGCACTTGCCATCTTTCTCCATTTTCACAGATCTCCATCCTACCATGGCATAGCAGCAGCCTATCTCACAGGATCTCTCTTTATGGAAAACATAAGAAAGCACTGTCTTGGGGACGTTCTCCATGCATTTTCTGAGAATCTTTTGATAGATTTTATATTACTTGGACACTGAGCACTGAATTCAACTACTTGCCTTTAAAGCATCACCCCAAGCTTTCCCACTGCCTTTCCTGTGCTCTTTTTAGAAATCAGCCAAAGGTCAAGAAATTGAGCGGGGCTGCTGTCCAATGCACCACACACATAGTGAAGTACAGAGATTTCTACCTGTGGAATCTTAAAGATATCCAGGAGAGTTGCCACATCCAGGGAGATTTCAGAGTCTGGTCCTGCAATGACAGCTATTAGATTATGTTGGATGTAGTTGGGGATAAGTCTCTGCCGTTCTGATGTAAGTTGCATTATGGCTTGATAGGCCCTCCTAGGATCGTCGTAGCTATCATAGATGTGGAAGCCCATGGTGAGATTGGGCAAGAGTCGAGGGTTTGCATTGATTTCCTTCACTGCAAATGCCAGAGCCATGATGTGCTGGTAAGCTTTAGTCAAAACACTAGAATGAGAGGTGCATTTTGGAGTAAAGGTCTATTTCACATTTATTTTAATTATTGCCACTCTGTTCCATGTTCCCACAGTTACCAGTATGGTAACCATTAGTATAATCATTTCTTCAAAATTCTATGCATTCTTATTTAAGTCATTCTTTTAATCCTTTGCATTATTGCTATTTCCAGCTGTTGGTTTCAACTTATTTTTATTCTCATTTTTACTCTGTGCTAGAATTCATGCCATGAGATGGAGGACCAAAAAAGAGCTTTTGCAGAGCAGCATTTGAGGAGGAAAGAACTGAAGGTAGGAGCACAAATAAACAGGAATAAAATCACTTTGGGATCCCCAAAGTTATGACACCCACATTATTTTCTGGTTGAGTAAATGTACATTTACTTTTTCAGAAATCTCTAGTGGAATCAAGATTCTCTGTGTCAGTGAGACACAATAGTTAGGTAGCAGCTTTAGAACTACTAATTGTAGTAGCATATTCACATTGAAAGAAAAACAATTGCTTACATGAAGTGTTCAGGCAATGCTGGAGGGGGTTCCTTGGTGAAGCCTGTTGAACTGGAGACATAGATACCATGATTAGCCATGGTTCCAATTATGAAATTTCCTGGCTCATAATACACATGAAGAGGATGGTGTGGATTCAAGAGTCTACACCTCCCCTGCTCAGTGAGAGCCTTCCAAACTAGGGGAGGAAAAAGTACCATCAACAACGGCACTGAAAATATGAGCATCATTGCAAGTGAAAATGTTCACTAGATATACACAGTTTCTTCTACAATGCTGTAAGTAGAGAAACCATGGATGATACAGCCCTGTTTTGGCTCCACCACCTGCTGACAGGTCTGGGCCCTGGAGAATCCAAGATCTTTACCAGTTCTGAATGGTAAACCCTGACTCTAAGTGCTAGTGGGCTTACATATTGAAACACCGAAATGCACTGAATTATGTGAAATTCCACCGAGGTTTTGAGAAACAGCATAATTACAGTTATTCTGATTATAAACAAAGACAACTTGGAAGCATTGATTTAAGTAACTGAAAAACAAGTTGGGGATTGCCTCTGGAATTGCTGAAGAAAAATGTTTGAATAGACACACTTTAAGTGTGTTATGCCCTTCCCCTGAGAAAGGAAAGGTAAACAGGTCATGGAAGTCCTACAAAATGAAATGATAAGAGAAATAATTTCTTACAAGGGAACCCGGAAAAAAAAAGTTGTACTTATGTGTCAGGAAGGTTGAGTTGACCTTCTTGTGCCTGACATAGATTTTATGGTGTCTAAAACAGTGGGAGAGTGCATTGTGTCCTGAGGTGATGCCTTTTCTCTCCGAGATGCACTTTCAAACCATGTTGAGGTGCTCATAGATACAGCTTCAGAGTTAGAAGAGGAGCAGAGTAATGGTGGGCCTATTTGGTCGCTGTTGTTCCCCAAGGTCAGTGTGAGACCACAGCGGCAGTGCACACACTTTCCTTGGGTAACAGCTACTTTCTGGAACTGCACAGGTTTATTCTGATTCTTCACTGTGCCCTGTGTGAGACCGCACATAGGTGGAACCTGCTTTACTTCATATGTGACCATGTCCGTGTGCACATAGGCATTGTCCATATCTGGTGGGCCAGTTTTCAAGATAATCACCAACTTTTAGAAACCTCAAGTGTTTCTCTTCCTTTTATTTATTGGTGGTCCTTCATCCTATACTGTGTGGTGTCCCAAATTCCAGAGAGGAATGGGGCATCTACCCCGTATTGTTGGGTCCTGGAGCAGCAGCAGCAGCATCTAAGTAGGTGTTGAGTGTTCACCATAAATATCCAACTCTATCAAAGTGTTGAGGAAACTGAGGCATGAGTTTCTAAGATGAATGTGCTCAACCTGGCTACCTCCTCCTCCCTCAGCCAGGCTGCATAAATGTTGATTGCCTGAACTCAGGATTGCCCCCGAGAGGAGCCACAAGGACTGAAAGTCCTGTGTGCTAATCATTTGAGCCAAGGTGGTGGGGGAATAAATCAGTTGGTTTGGTTTAGTGTCTGCTTGGACTTTTGGTAGGTCCCTTTTGATTTGTAATAAAGATTTTGAAATTCGTAGGTTGGAGAGTTTCTTTCTACCAAATTCTGAGTAAGGAGGAGTACTAGATGGCTCCCCCCACCCCACTCCCAAACATGTCAGGAAGGCCCTGACAATTGGCTGTGTTCTGGCCAATCGAGCATGTTTGCAAGATCATTTTAAACATTTCAGCTCTGCAGCAGGCTGTCGTACATGAAGCCCCAACAGAAACACTGACTCATGAGGAGACCTTGCACATGACACCCAGTGCCCTTGTTGGAAGGGAAGGGATACAAAAGTTTTAAATGAATGAATGAATGTATAGCAAGATACATCAGGGAACATATTAAACAAAATTCATACTTATTGTACAGAAAATTGCTATTGTGGCCAGTTGCAAAGATTGATAACCTTGCTATGCATTCATTTGGAATCCCCTCCATCCTTCCCTTCCTTCTGGGACTTGGAGATGGATATGGACTTCATTTCTTTAAGCTACCTGCATGGAAATCAATGAGCATTTCTTTCTAGGTGAGTAGTTTTTCATATTGTGTTCAGTTGTGCCCAAGGGTTACAAACTTAGTGTAGATCCAACCACTATGATGTAAAAATGATTGTAAATCCAGTCTTTTAGAAATGGAGCTATTTGTTTTCTCCCATAACCTTGCAGTAGACACAAAATTATATTGTACTAGAAGAAGATGGTACTCTGAAAGAACACAGGCTGAGGTGAAAAGGATTGGGAACAAGAAATATTGCATAATAGGTCAATGCGAGTTTGTTTCTTGATAAAACAGAGATGTTGAAATCTTCCCATCTGGACATGGGATGCAGTCGTAGCAGCAAAATGGCTCCCCCTCCTTCACTTTCTTTACAAAACCAGGAGAACAACTTTTACTGCAGACTGAAATTGGCTGTCCCTACTCCAGGAATGAAAGAGAAGGATGATTTCGGAAGAACTGACCATGGCATCTTCATTCTTTGCATTTGATATGCTCCATTTTCAGCCCATGTATACATGTGGAAATTTGAGAAACTCTCTTGGGTACCACCACAATGTGGCTACAACTAGTCACAAGGACAAGGAATATGTCCAGAGCACTGAATAAATGGCTTTTATCTTGTCTGAAACCCCAATACACAAAATATCTCCTATGAATTCAGAGTTGCCTACACCAGCAAAAAATGTATTTCACAGAAGACAAAGGATTACAACTTTTGCTCTATGGCTGCAATTCTCCTTCTAATCAGAAATCTTTCTTACAATGTAACTTGTAGACATGGAGGACCTGCTGCATATTGGGCCACAACAGGTGGAAAACATGTATAAATTCTCCCCATTCCTCCCTAG
>NW_025335400.1:9658-14326 GCF_004798865.1 Varanus komodoensis | reverse complement strand
CAAAATGCTCCAATCTGCAGTCTGGACTCACACAATGCAGGCTGCGGCGGGAATCTCCAGATTTGCCCAGGATCTTACTGGGAATGCTGGGACTTGTGTGTCAAAGAATCTTGAGGGGTTCACAGATGGAAATTAGCAGATGTCCAGCTCATCTGCTTTGATTGAAGCAGCTGCTCGAGGGCTTTCCTTGGGAATCTGCACATTGCTGTAAAGACAGTGGCATTAATCTAATTAAACTGGATCTCGGCATTCTCCTATGGGCAAGAAAGTAAAATTGAGTCCAAGGGTCTTTGCATCAGAAACCCAGGAAAGCTTGCCTCAAAGTTTTCTACTTTTTAGGCACATGTTTTGGATGGGATCAAATGCATTCTGTGCTATTTTCACAAAGCCTATAGTCTGAAAGGCTTGCAGAGTCCCTTTTAGAGCTCAAAACAGTGAAGATCTTAGAGCAGAGCCCCACCTTCACATCCCTGTCTCAGATGGGTTCTGCTTTGGGCAGGAATGGCAGAAAAGCCTTTCATCTTACACGCTTGTCAACATGAGAACAAACCACTGGTTCCCTCTCACTCTGCTGGTTGCCCAGCATCCCTTGGTATGAGGCTGTGCCGAAATCCCAAATTTGGCTCTCGCTTTTCGGCCAGGACCCTCTGGGTAAGGCTCTGAGATGCTCATGCTCAAATTGTCCTCTTGAGCAGCGTTGCTGACACACCTCCCTGGGGTGAGGCCCCTGAGTTGAAATCAAACACACACACATGCATGAGAAACCCCTTTAAGGGAAACCTACACTACGTTATAATGGAATTCCACTTTTGGTGCTGTATCAAACTCTGCTAGACCTGCATACGATCATATGCCAAACAGTAAATTCCCACCAACAATCAGGTCTCCTGGCTGGTAATAGTCTACTTGTGGTATAAATGGCCAGGTCACAAAACAACTTGTCCGCAGCATCCTCTGGTTGGCCTGTGGCAGGAACAAAAGCAGCAGCGAGAGAAGGAATATCATCACTGCAAAAGGGAGCTTCTCCCTCCTTGGTTAGCAAGAAGCAGAAGAAGAGTTGTCTTTCCAGTCTCACCAGGAGGAGCAAATCTCTTGTAGAGATGTGCAGGTGGCCAGAAAAAGACGCAGCTGCAGCCCCACACCAAAGAGAGTAGGCGCATTTGTATTCAGGATGTTTTCTCTGGGTTTTTGTTACTGACCTGCTGGATGGAAACTCCTGTGGAATTCATGAAGGACGTTCCATAATTCCAGGATAGGGAAATAAGCAGAGAGGAGTGGAGGCAGAATAAGGGGTTTGCATCACTCTTACCTTCTGTGTGGACCTTTGGGGATTGACAGTCTCTTTCTGCCCCTTCAAGCTTGGATACTGAAGCCTTGTCAGCCAGAACATAAACAAACAAACAAACAAACAAACAAATAAATTAATTATTATCCCATTGAACATGTCTTATACACAGGGATTAAGAGCATTTCTGTCCATCACCTAAGTGGCTTTTAATACTGCCTGATGGAAGAAAAAATGCTTGACTGTGTGTACCATTGATGCAAGCTATTTCTCCCTGTTTTTTCCCCAGTCCCCTCCCACAATAGTCCCCATTACCATTTGAAAGAGAAAAACCATGCTCCAGAAAGCATCTTAAATGCACCAAAGAGGAGAATCCAGCATAGATGGTGAGGCTGAGCTCTTGGACGCAGGAGATGCATCTCCTCTAAAGACCAATATTTTTTCCCAGTGTGTTTGTGTGTGCGCGCGTGCATTAAATAACAACCAAATGGTTACGAATTCTTTAATAACTGAGATCAGCATTCCCTCCCATGCAAAAGAGTCTCTCCAGCAGTTCTTGGATGAATCTGTATTCTATATAGAGAACTCTCAGCATTCACAAGCCTTTGACCATACACAAGAGATGTGTTGACCGCTCTCTGACCCCCTTCACCCAAAACTTTGCTTATGTTCCCTTCAGGGACTAACTCTGGAAGGCAGGGTTTGTGGAACAGGAGTACCACCATCCTTCTCTTGAAGGCCTTAATTGGTGCAGACCTCAGTTGCACGTGTTCAGGAGGCTCATGTTCTCCATCTGAGAGATGACCTAATTCCAAATATTCTCTCTTCCATCCTTCATCTTCTTCAACCTCACAGGCAGGATGGAGACTTGGCCTTGGCTTGGTAGTGTAACTGGGAGTCTGTTGGTGTACGCCTTCTGTTGCAACAACTATCCCATTGTCAAAGTGTGAGCTCTGAGCCTGGTCTGGTTCAGCCAACTCCACATCAGCCTCAGAGTCTGAGCTATCATTTCTGCCAAAAGAGGCCATTTCTCGTGCATGCCTGGGAATCTAGGGTGCATGACAATGACAAGGAAAGATAACACAAATAAGTTCTTAAATGCATATCTCATTGCTACCAAGTATAACCGGATACAAAATTCCTTTCCAAAGAGGAGAAATTTCAAAGGGAATAAGCTCATGGAAAATCTGACTGTCCAAATATCCTAGGGCAAAGAAGGATCGTAGCACGTGTTCCTGGGGCAGAGTTGAAATGGTCTCTTTCTATGTCAGTAGAGTTGATAAAATCTTGTCAGATATACTCAAATGTTGATGGTCTTTTAGATACCTCACCTCCTCAGACAGTTTCTCCAGTAAAACCAAAATGTACACTTTCCAATTCCAGTCTCTCCAATTAGGGACTCTAGCACCTTTCCAGCTTTGGACAAAAACCTGTCCAGCAGGCAGCAATTGCAAAGGAATGAGATCATTCCTGCAAAGATTTGGAGTTGAGTAGAACAGACGTTGCGTTATGTAAAGTGTAACCTTCTTCTGGAGTGATGGATGGGTTGGAGATATTAATAATTTAGTTTTCAATCCCTCTCGGCAAGCATCGGGCAAAAGGGAATGCCCAGCCATGGTGAAAGAATGTCTCAAACACACCAAAGCCCTCCAACAGAATGGAGAACTCCACTTCATGCAAGCCTCGCTGGAGTGAAATGCCATCGCTAGATCCTCTGACTCAACCTTCCTTGGTGTGTGCTCAGACTGAGTTAAAAGGGGGGCAGACCAAAGTCTCTGCAAAGGTCATCTTTATTTCATACCTGAGATCTTTCTCCACAGAGAACGTTACGCCTCTGAGCACATAATTAGAAGATTGGGGAGTCATATATGGGTTTCAGAGACGGTTCTCAGAAAGGCCAGAGCATAACTGAGGAGGGGATGCTCAAATTGTGTGAGCAGCCCTGTCGTTTTCTGCATAAGAAACAGAACCCTTAAAAATGGAGCATTTGGGAGACTTGGAGCCATGCATTAGCAATATTAGGAATCCTCTCTTTAATTTGCTGCCCTGTTCAACACAAGTCCTGTGGAAAGCAGTCTGGCAGCTCATCAAAACCACAGTGACCACAAGTGGACCCCTGAGCTGACTTATGTGGATGGAAATACAGAGGCTGGATCAAGAGAGGTGCGAGGGGTGAAATTTGGGGAGTTTGAAATGTGTGCCCTTCATTCCAAATCTTTAAAATAAATTCCAAAAAAAAAAAAAAAAAGATTTGGTGATGTACTTATCTTTCTATCCATTTTGAGCATAAATAAATAATTCAAAAGAATCTCAAAGATGTCCTATTTCCATCCAAGCTAGGCTGAAGGCTTTACGCAATGTTGTAACAGGTTGGCACAACTGAAATCCTGGGCTGGTTCTCCTAGTCACCCATCCCAAGAAGTTGATACAACATACTTTAGTGACTCTTGACCTTTCCCTTCACAAATATAGGGATTAAACATTTCCTTGCCACTTAAAAAAGTATTTCTGTGGGAGGTTAATTTGTAATGTTTGAAACAAAAAGCAGCATCATTCAGGCTTTTATGCATATTTAAGTCTCTGGTGATTAAAATGTGCAAAAATGTGAACAGATGGATTTCTGTTCCTGAACCCGTGTTCTTATGCAGTTGAATTTCCTCTTCTTCTCACTAGCCTATAGAGGGAGCCACAGGTTTACTGAGATTAATTTTTATCCAAGTCCACAGGGAAGCTAAGAGTGATAAAAACCCCTTATTCTGACACAAGGCCTCTTGGGCTCTGCTTCTTTCCCTCCTCTGGAATCAGGAAAAGTCCTTGAGGAATTCCACATGGATTTCCATCCAGGTAGTCAATAACAAAGAAATCTCAGAGAAAGCAAGCTGCAGCTGCATCTGACATCTGGCCAGCTACATGTCTCTTCCAGGGATTCGCTCCTCTTGGAGAGGCTGCCAAGAAAACTCCTCTCCTGCTTGTTGCTCATCAAGAAGAGACCGCCTCTCTCCATCAGTGATGACTTTCCTGCTCTTGCTGTTGCTTTGGCTCCTGCCTCAGGCCACTCAGAGGATAGTGAGGAGAAGCTGCTTTGTGGTGCAGCCATTTATGCAGCTACCAGACTGTTACAGACACGGAGACCTGATTGTTGGTGGGAATTTACTATACTTCAGATGTTCCTATAAAGATCAAGAAGAATTTCATAAAGCACCAGAAATGAGCATCGATGTGGATATAATGTAGGTTTCCCTGAAAAGGTTCTGGGCTGCATGTGTGTGTGTTTGCTTTCACACCAGGGGGCTCACTCCTGGGAGAGGAGTCAGGGGTGCTGCTCCAGGGGACACATTTTCAATGAGATTCTCATAGCCTTGCCAGGAAGGCCCTCAACCTAC
>NW_025335400.1:3771-8896 GCF_004798865.1 Varanus komodoensis | reverse complement strand
TGTCATCTAGCCTAAAATATTCTCTAGGCTACAGGATGGGGTAATTCCTCTGCAACTGCAAGGAAATGAACCTTCTGAAAATTAAGTAAGGCACCAGCGATCTTTCTTCTTTGCAGACAGAAGCTCAGTCAAACTAGTGCAGTCCTTCTAGTCCAACCCGTCAAGATAGCTCAGTCATTCCTGTCCTCACCCTTGTCCTGATAGTATTCCCGCAATGGCAGGTCAACAGTCAGGAACTACCAGCACATCCTGGCTTTTATGTTTGCCATCACTGAGCTCAACAAGGATCCAGCCCTCCTTCCCAACACGACACTTGGTTTCCGCATCTATCAGCACGGGGACCTGGTCAGAGCAGTGTATTGCAACAACCTCGACCTGCTTTCCACGCGAAGGAGAACAATTCCCAATTATAAATGTGACAAGCAGGGCCACCTCATCTCCATCATACAAGATTTTGACTCCAGGACTTCACCAGACACTGCAGCCATCATGAGCATCTTCAAGATCCCAGAGGTAAAACCATCCATCTAGCGGTAGGTGAGGGCAATCTGCAGAGAGACGGGCCTTTTCTGAGAACAAAATTCAACCCTGCAATGGGTTTTTTTCTTCAATTTGTGATCACAGGGCATGGGACCTTCTTTTCTGGCAAGGTTGCCCTGTGATCACCTCAGTCGAGGCTAGGACAGAATCTCAGGGGAGTGTTGAGTGATAAAAACCAGCTATCAATGGATGGGTCTCTCTCACTGAGAGAACCAGTGGAAAGACGTATCAGTCATTCTTGCGGCACTTTACTGAGACAGCAGCAGCTAAGGTATGACAAGTACATTGTAGTTCTTCCCCACAGGGATGGTTGCAGGCCAGAAACCCATACAGCATCTCACAAAGGGATGCACTGGGCCATCAATGTCGTGTGTCCTTAAGGGAGCCAGAGTGCTGTTGTGGTGGAGAGTGTTGAGAGGTTGGGACTAAGACTCTGTGAGTCTGGATGATAGATCCCACTGAGCAATGGAGTTCCCTGGAAGACTTTGGGACAGTCACACACTATCAGCCCAAACTATCTGGACGGATTGCTATTGAGATTATAAACATGGGAGAACAACAAGTATAAATGACTCTGCGTTACTTCAAAGAGAAAACATGATGTCAATACAAGAAAAAATAATTAAAAGTGTGAAAATCAAAATTGGCACATCAAGGGAAAAAAAAGATAAGACAGACACGCCCTGGCACTCCCTCTCCACATCGGCTGGAAGTGGACCATTCGTTGACCTCAGTGTGCAAAGGTCCTCTGTGGACCTGGGAGTTCTCCTGCATGTCTTATCCCAAGTTCTTGCCTCAATTCCTCACAGCCAGGAAGAGGTGTTGACAGCGAGAAGAAAACAAATAAATGAATAAAGTGAGGCACATTCTTGTTCTGATGCAGCCTCAGTAACCTTTCTTTTCGAGGGCCTGTTTCTACCAACTACTGGTATTGGAGACCAGGCCTAATGCCATAAGCTCTGCCTATGCATACAGTAAGAAGCATATAGCAAAATGTACTCTTGGAATGTGATTTGAATTCTGCACTGCCATGGGTAGTCCTTCCACGAGGTCCATCTTACCCCTGATATTGGTAGACATGCCTGAATTGGGGTGGGAATTTGCTACGGGTTTGGAGACACATGATGAAAGTTGGTGAAGAAGGGAGAGGATGAGAGCATCTGTTTATATTGATACATTCCAGCTGACAGAGTGAGGCCTTTCCTGGGATAGCACTCAACACATTTCAAGTCATGGCTACTAGAGGATTGAAATTTCATCCACCAAAGCAGCATCCTTGCTTTGAACAGGCAACCAAATGTTGTTATGGAGCACAATCAGGATTGCCTGTCTTCAGGTCTCAGATAGCTTGTCCTCCAGCATTCAGGTGAAAAAGGCATATTTCCATGTTTTTTCCAGTTGAATCCCAAAGAAATTCCTCGCTATGAGGGCCTAGTCAAGCTACTCTTGCATTTCAACTGGAACTGGATTGGGCTGCTTGTTCAGAGCAATGACCATGGTGAGCGATTCCTCCAAACAGTGACTCCCCTGCTGCAGCAGAAGGACCTCTGCGTGGCCTTTCTCGAAATGTTCCTAACAATTGGTAGTGCACTGAATCATGCAATTGAAACTGGATACGTTCCTTATGTGTGGATGGAAGCAGAAGTCATTGTATTCTTTGGTGACAATGCTGCAGTTGTACAATTAATCTTCCAATTATGTGCTCATCTAATAAAAGCAAAGGTCCCATTTCGGAAGGTTTGGATCTTGACCCCCTATTCAGAGGCTAAAAAAAGCACATTCAATGGGGTGGGAAGTCTTTCAATGACATTTCATGGAGCTTTGCAGTTGGGAACCCAGACTATGGATGTCCCAGGATTCGAAGTTTTTCTCCATACCTTGGATCCATTCCACCCTCAGGGAGATGTATTTCTTCAAGACTGGTGGGAAGTGATGTTTCATTGTCAGTTTCGGAGATCAGGACAACTCGCTTCAAAGTCCAAGTCACTCTGTACAGGGAGAGAGATACTGAAGCATCAAAACAATGTTTTGTTTGAATTGCACATGTCCAGGCACAGCTACCGCATCTACAATGCTGTCTATACTGTTGCACACACGCTACATGCCCTGTCCTCATCTGGATTGAAATATTCACCAATGGGTGAAGGCAAGAGGCTTCTGAACATTCAGCCATGGCAGGTAATGTCCGAATTCATGAACGTAACCAAGGAACCCTGGGGGTTTCTCAGTTCAAGATCTTGGTGAGTCTACAAGGAAACTTGCTAGTCCAACTTAGGAAAATCACAAGAGATCATCCTCATAGATTTCTCTCCATGGATTCATGTTCTCTGATTAGGCATCCAAAGTGAAAAATCTTTACAGTGACTGGGGGCGCTTTTAAATACGGATGCTTTTGTGATCATCTCTCTAGAACAGAGACAGAAGAATGCCCCACCCCAGAGATGTAGCTCTCACTACATATAGGAAAGAAAGGAAAAGTTGGCTTGCACTACACAAAATCTTCCCTCTTGCCCACAGGCGGAGAAACCAAATGCTGGACTCCTGCCTGCCATGGGCCAATGTTTCCCAGCTCTTCTGTCAAGATGGAGGGAGGAAGGAAACTCCATGCAAACATGTTCCACCCTGTGCACAAGTTTACCACAGCAGATTTCACAAAAAGGGGTTCCATTGAACACTTAAAGGAGGTGATAGGATAGGGAGGAAGAAGAGGTCCCTTAACTTGATGGGAGTCAGAGTGCCTTGGAAGACACTTCTCTTCAGCGTCCTCTGTTTGACTCTTTCTCCATATTCAGATTCTGGATCCACTGAGGAAGGTCCGCTTTAACAACAATGCTGGGGAAGAAATCTCTTTCAGGGAACGTGGGAAGAGATATGATCTCCTGAACTGGGTCTGGACTCCAAATGGGTCTCTCGACCCTGTGAAAGTTGGATGGGTTGATGTGGGAGCTCCACCAGGCCAAGACCTCTCCATCCACTCTGCAGAAATCATGTGGGCCACAAAGGTGGGATTGAAGTGAGCCAGATGCATTAGCAGGCAACAGTAGCACTCTTGGAGAAAAGACTCAAACCTTTATTTGAGACCAACATCCTACTGGATGTGGAGAAGTGGGGTGTCATTGTCCAGTTGGACAAGCACAGATCACCAAAAATCCCATCTTCTGTCTCCGGACCCCCAGCAAGTTCCATTACACTTTCTCCTGTCTGATTTCCTACAGAACTAATGCCAGTAATGAATAGGAGCAGGCATGATAAACCTAGGGTTGATCCAGTAGAAGGCCATCTCCAGAGATCGTGGTTCATCCTTGGAAGGGATTTAATAGGAGCCTCTACTCCACTGTTGCTGTGGAAGCTGTATGTGTCCACAAAAGTTTCATTTCCACAAGAATGAGCACCCCAGTTGATACAGAATGCAAAGCTCATGTGGGGGGATTTCTGTTCAGGTGCTCTTCACTGCATTTCTCTCATCCCAACATCTTGAAGTGTATGTTTGATTTGGTTTAGACAATGCCCCATGCGAGGTGTGTGGAGAGGTGCATTCCAGGGCACAGGAGAAGAGTTCCAGAGGAGAAGCCGGTTTGCTGCTACAGATGTCAACGATGTGCAGCAGGGATGTTTTCCACCTCTACAGGTACCTTAAACATGAGAAGCTATGTGCAAATGCTGGAAGTAGAGGTGAAATATTCCAGAAAGTCCCAAGTAAAAATCTAAGAAAAGGAGAACAATTCAGAATTACTGATTTTTGTGGCCGTTCTGAATAACATGTTAGATTGTCAACATCTCGGATGTTCTGGTTTGCAAATGTTTGACACATGGTGAAGAAGACTCCAGTGTAAATAGCCTCAGAGTGGTGTGAATTAAGTATGAGTACTGTCTTGTATATATTACTTTCCATTCTGAAGACCCTATTTCTAAATTGGTTTAGGTTTACATGAGACCTGAAGGTGTTTTGACGAACTAATGATCAGGAGACCTGCTAAGTCTACCTTGTAGCACTGGGGGACTTCCCCCCAATCGGAAAGAGCTGAACCCTTTTCCAGCAATGATTCCAGCTCCCTGGATTCCAGCTTCAGCACTGAGTGCTCTAAAGCTGATGAGTAAAGAAAGACATCCACTGGAATACTGTGTCCAGTTCTGTTCACCAAGATTTAAGAAAGCTGCAGAAAAAGGAAACATGGTCCAGAGGAGGGCACCAAAATTATCCAGGGTTTGGTAACACAGTGGTATGATTAGAGATTGAAGGAAATGGGAATGGTCAGCCTTGAGAAGAGAAGATGCGTGCATGCGTGCGTGCGTGCGTGTGTGTGTGTGTGGAGGGGGTAATATCCTTCTATAAGTTCTAAAAAGGCTGTCACAAAGAGGACGGTCAATATCTCTTCTTGTTGATGCCACAGTGGAGGACATTGAATTACTGATTCAAGTGAAGTCAACCTAGACTCAGCTGGAGATGAGGAAAAGCTTTCTCACTGTCAGAGAAATACAAAAGTGGAACCAGCTGCCTAGAGAGGTCTGGGCTCTCCCACACTAGAGGACTTCGAAAGGCGACTGGACAGCCATCTGAGTGGGATGGTGCACCTTGGTGTCCTGC
>NW_025335400.1:0-2444 GCF_004798865.1 Varanus komodoensis | reverse complement strand
CCAGTCTCAATAGTAGAGACCATCTCATCAGAAAAATGTAATTCATAGATTTCATGTTTTGGAGAAATCTCTTCATTAATCAGGGCCCAATACATTGTTGTTCGAAATCACATTTTTTCCACACTGAAGTTGATTTGGTCATTCTGTTTTTCATACCAAGCAGTAGAATCAGTTCAGGATCTGTATTGTAGAAGTGGATACCTGTACAGTGCTAACACATTTAATCCATAAATAGGCTAGGAGAGCACGTGGTGCAATTTACACAGTTTTTATTGATCCAAGGATGTGTTTGATTCAATTTCCTGTATTAGCCTAATGCACAAAGTGAATCTCCTCTCCAAAGATTTCATTTTCTGATCATATTTGTATATAACAAGGCTTGGATGAAGGTGCAATACTTGCCCAATGGATAACTCCGTGGACCTTTGCTTGTGTCAAAGGACTGAGTGCTGGATTGTATGCCTCCACTGAATCCAGGGACTTAATCCAATCATGCCTGGGATCATGACAATCTTAGCACCCTGATCCACTCAGGCACCTGGTTTTGCTGCAAGGATTGCCCAGATGAAACATAACCCTGTGCCTGAGAGAAGGACTGCAGGGACACAAGTTTGCATCTGCCAGCCTGCTCACACTCTCCAACCTGTATTGGGCCCTGTGCCCCATGCTCACCTCTTGTTGCATAAAAGGATGTGGAAAGAGAAGAGAAGAAGGCACTTGATTTCAGAACTATCCATTTTTGGAGAACTGGAAGAAGAGAGAAGGAGGGGAAATGCTGCCATCCATCCTTGGCAAAGGAGCAAAGTAGTTAGGTGGAGAAAGAAGAGGCTGTGGAGCCAGTGGGAGAAAATTCTGGGCAATGTTTGTTTGGTGTAACAGGAGATTAGGACATGGTTCTTCCCACTGAAATGTGCAAGTTGTAGTTTTCCACTGAGTAAGGTGTTTGTATGGTGAATGTCTGGGTTTTACTTTTGTTAAGTACACAAGGATCCCTGTTGCATGAGGACCAAGATTTCTATCTCTGACCAAGAGGAGTTTCTAGCACTCTGCAATTCCAGTGCCCAACTGAGGAGTCGGGAACAAACTGTCAAGTTTTAAAGGGGTTACTCTCATCCCTGTCTTATCGAGTGGAGATGATCAAGGGTGCCGGAGATGGCGTGGGCAACTGATTTCTTGCAGGCAGCTGGGGGTGGCATGGGAGACTGGGAGATCTGCCATCACCCCACCAAGTAGATGACAGAGTGTTGGGAGAATAAATGGCTGAGGGCTAAAATAGGAGAGCCTTTTTATTCTTCTTCCTGCCCATAGTGAAGAGACCAGGTGTTTCTCTGCCCCAGTCTGGCCTACAGGCTGGAAGTAGTCGGATGCAGAGAGAGCCACAGAGTTCCACGTTTCTTCTTTTCTTCTCCCTCTGTTGCAGAAAGACAGGATGGTCCGGGGGATGGTGGGTTAGTCTTAGGCACTGAATCTCTGGCTGTTGTTATCCACTCTTCCTCACCTCCCCTTCTTCTCCCTTTTGTGGTCTTACGCCCCTCATTCCATTCCTGGTTGCCCTGCTGAGATGCATGAAGCTCCACTTTCGTGCACTTGCATCCCCCGGCCAGTTCATTCTGTACAGTGTCTCCACTGAGCAAGCAGAACTTCCTGGAGTATGATGCGGCACGTCTGGGGAAAACCAGGCCCAGCCCCTGCTCCAGAGGATGCACCTTGACCATCTTGACTCTCGTGGCTCATATTGGGACAGCCCTGAAACTGAATCAAGTGCTGCTAAAGATGGATATTTGGGTAGTTGGTTAGTTATACAATGAGGAATAAAATTTACATAACAATGTTGTTGCTGATGGTTGAGAAGTGGCCTCTGACCCATCACGATCCCATGGACAACATTTCTCCAGGCCTTTCTATGCTCCACCATCCCCCGGAGTCCACTCAAGCTCACACCAACTGCTTCAGTGACTCTATCCAGCCACTACATTCTCAAGAGTCCCCTTCTTCTTTTGCCGTCAACTGTTCCCAGTGAGTCCTCCCTTCTCATTAGGTGGTCAAAGATTTTCAGTTTCATCTTCAGGATCTGCCCTTCTAAAGAGCAGTCAGGGTTGATCTCCTCTAGGACTGATGGGTGTTATTGCCTTGCAGTCCAAGGGACTCTCAGGAGTCTCCACCAGCACCACAATTAACGGCCTCAATTCTTTGGTGCTCTTCTATCCTTATGGTCCAACATTCACAGCCATACATTGCAACTGGGAAAACCATAGCCTTGACTATACGCACTTTTGTTAGCAGGGTGATGTCTCTGCTTTTTAGTATGCTGTCTAGATTTGCCATAGTTCTCCTCCCAAGGAGCAAGCGCCTTTTAATTTCTTGGTTGCAGTACCCATCTGCAGTGGTCTTGGAGCACAGGAAAATAAAATCTGTCCCTACCTCCATTTCTTCCTTATCTATTT
>NW_025335399.1:353319-386406 GCF_004798865.1 Varanus komodoensis | reverse complement strand
ATAATAATAATAATAATAATAATAATAATAATAATAATAATAATAAAAATAACCAAGGGCACTATTACCCAGGTAAGATGATGCACTTGTAAGGCCTATTGGTTCCAGTGAAGAAACTGAATGTTCTCATTTAAATCAGAGGCACTGGGGCTGAAATCCTTTGCCAGGCAAGCCCTATTAGGAATAGAGGAACCCATTCTGGTGAAACCAGAATAGAGCAAATTGCCACCAGACAGCCAAGGGCATGATTCAGCCCAAGGGGTACATATTTCATTGCTATTAACCCCAGTAGGAGTTACTTAACCCTATCGTGTCTCAAACAAATGATGTTATGTGAAGTTCTCAAGCAAAATCCCAGAGCTCCTTTGGACCATCTCTTCTCTGATCAGGACAAAGAATAATATTCACTGCAGCTAGGGAAGCATGGGAATGTCATTTTGACTTGCAAAATGTGCAAGCATATTTTGTTTGAAGCCCCAGATAGGATTGCTAGCAGAAGTCTGCTGAAAATATTCGCAAACTGCCAGATATGAATACATGTTCAGTTTATGCAACTTCCCAGTACAATTTTTACAAATTTCCACTTCAGGACAAATCAGTCCCACTTTAGGCTATGGAGGAAAATTATGCAAATGTATGAAGGCTTCTGCCCAAAAGAAAGCCAAGAAATGTTTTCAAGAACACTAAAAAGGTTATCCATGCAAATTTGCTGCTGGTTTGTGCAATTTTCCTGTTTGTGCAACAAACAAACCTGCAAACATGAACAGGAACTGGGCACAAGACAAGCAGTGAGATGATGTCAGGAAAATCCTAGTGTTCTCAAAGGTTGCTCATTCGTCCATCCCTAAGTCTGCAACAAAGCTGATTAAACAGATGTGTGAAGATGCCTGGGATGGATAAGGAGCTGCTTCATTGCTTGTATTCAGCCCTGGGGCTCTCCAAAGAAGGTGTCTGAATTGCAGCTCTGTCCTTATTCAGGTAGAGCTTACTATCTGAATAAAGACATCTCTGTGTGGTGTGTGGATATCTAGGAAACCAAATCATTGTTACTCAGTGTTTTATTACAGCAGATGTACTGGGCATAAAGTTGGGCTAGAAACCAGAAAAGCATCATTCTCTCCAGCTGGAAGTGCCCCCCCCCCGATATGCAGGAAAAACTCTGTGTTGGGTGGTGTGGGGGGTTTAAAGCCAATCTCCATGCTTTTCTTCAGACCCCCAAAACAACCCTCACAAAGCCAGCAGAGAGCAACATGCAGGCTGTACCCCTCAGCCCACCAGGGAAGCAGAAATCTGCTGAGGTTAATTCCTTCATACTCCGCTTTAAAACCCATCCCCATTTCACATACGCCCCCACAAATCTCTTTGCGCCTGTGTGGGAGGGGGATCCAGATTGCTTGGCTCTCTGCCTGAGCAAAGGTGATGCTCACCCAATGCTCACAAGCAGTCCTTTGGTACCCTAGCGCCAGTTTGTGGCCATCACTGCAGCCACCTCAGTTTCACCTCTGCTGGAGCCAGGGGCCTCTGGCAGGAACAAGAGCAGCTGCTGTGTGCCCTCTCCTCACCACCCTGCAATGTTTTGGGACTCCCTCAGTGCAGCAATAGTAGCAGTAATACACAAATTGCTCAATGAGTTGAATAATTGAATTGAAACACAACTCAAGGGGCACCCTGTGCAATTGAAGGGCAACATGATCAGGACAAAGCCAAGGAAAGACTTCTTCATGCAGCTATCATTCATTGATAGACTTCACAGCCACAAGTTGTGGTGATGGCCCTGGGATAGACCTGTGTTTGAGGAGTGGAGTTGGTGGTGATTCTTTTTAAATGATTAGACACATTGAGGATAAGCTAAGTAGAACCTCCATATTATGAGGCAGCATATAAGGTAACACCAGATGTCAGGGACAAACAGCAGAGGAATGCCTTCATCTAGCTGACAATTTCCAGGAGAAGCATTTGCTGCTGAGGAAAGGATGCTGCTGCAGATAGACCCCCGAGGGTCTCACAGTTTGTCTGAGCTTGGATTTTCGCCTTTCCATCACTTTCTTTCTGCTCTGTCTGATTCAGTAAGGGACCAAAAGCTCAGCTGGAGATGTAGCCTTTCCCAGGCCCTTTCAATAAAGTGAATGAAGAGCTGGAAAGGAGTGGCACAGGCTATTTTGGGGGGAAGGGAAAATCAGGATTAATTTACCCACCACAAATTCTCACTGTTCCAGAAATCTACACTCCGGAGCCAATCTCGGGAGCTTCAAATAAATGCTGTGCTTCTGTCCCTGCCATCCCATCACCAATCAGCCAGAGCTGCTGCCTTCGTATTATTATTATACTTCTATAGCTTTTGCCTTCGGACCTTATAATTATGTCACACTGCAAGGGAAACCACCAGCATCTGGCGTGCGGTTGAGAAAACTTTTGTTTCAAGACTCGAAACTATTTATAGAAAGGAAAACTTGGTAAGGATAGTCATTTCCTAAAAGTTTTTCAAGAAAATACAGCTAGGGTTATATTAAGGGGGGAGGGGTCCTTTTCCTGAAAAAGCAAAATGAGATTATGAAAGGCTGCCCCCTCCCCCACGTCCTCCCAGGCACGCCCGCTCCCAGAACAGAAGGAGCCCCCGAGCAGCTTCCTAGCGATTCGGTGCGCCCCGAGACGTGCAGGGCTGGAAGCGAAGCGATTCGATTTAATCAGCGGGCTCCGACGCGATGTGAACCCAACGCGGTTCCATAATCATGCTTCTTCTAAAATCCGTGGCCAGGACAGATGTGTTTCATTATGAATTAAGGAGGGAGAAATAGACGTGCTTCTTTTATTTTTCCTCTTTTAAAGTGAACCTCTTTCTAACTTGAGCGGGTGTGTTTTCCCATAGTGGACGAGAAGCTGCAGATGCACTGATCTGCACAGGCAGGCGTGGTAGGATGGGGGGTGAGATTATTACAAAACAGCACGCGGCAGACGCACTGTAAACAAGGCACGCACAGATCAGCCGTGGAGATTTTATCAGGCACGATCCACCAGGAACGCAACCCGTCAGTCCGACCCCAGCAACGTTTGCTCGGAAGTCAGTCCCCAAAAATGGACGGGATTTCTAAAACTATCGCTGCACCGCTCTCCAAAGTTGTTCTTTGGGGGACGGGAGGCGGAATTGCGCGTACTTTAGCCAAAAGAAGTCAAACCGATAACCCATCAGCTAAAAGATCGCAGTGCTCTCCAGGGAGGGGGGCGGTGCAATGCAACAAATAGCTCCATCCGAGGAGCCTCCGGGTGAAATCTCGCCTCAGCGGTTAGCTCGGGCAGGCTGCAGCCCCGCGCTCATTGCTCAGAAACCCCACTTGTGTGAATAGGCTTACTCCTGCGCAACTACAAGCGATCGGCCTGAGGTTGCAATTTTGTACGCCCTTACTTGGCAAAGAGACGCCCCGCGAGCGCTTCTCTGCACAAGGGCCGATCCAGCCGCGCAAGTGTAACTTCAGTTTGCTCGGGGTTTACTCTACGAAGGGCTAACATTGGATGCAACGCTTAGGCTCGAACCATCTTGTTCTCCCATCCTCACGCACACGTGGCCAGTGAAAAGTGCCTACCTTCCCAGGACTGCTTGGAAGGATCCCGGATCTCTCCGGGCGGACTTCCCCTCCGCCCGGCGACGTCCGGCTTACCAGCAGGAGGGAAACAGAAGCTGGGCAAGCATCCCGGCTCCCGCATCCCGCCCCAGCCCTCGGCCTGGCTGCCCACCTGAAGCCCGGCAGGTAGCCCCTCGAGCGCAGACAGACCCGAGCCGGGCGTCTTTTTGGCCCACGTTTGCCAGACATCGCGGCGGGGAGGGAGAGAAGGCCTCCGGCGAGTCTCGCTTCTTCCGAAATAAGTCCCCACGGCCTCTGCTGGGGCTTACTTCGGAGCACCGGCTAAAGGACGGGGGTGTCCCTAGCCGACCCATCCGAGAGCCGCCCGCGACCCGGTTCTCCTTTCTCTCCCCAGACTTGGAACATCTGAGACTGTGTCACCCCGAACGGTGCATAGGCCTGGACAGAGCACGGCAAACCCTCCAGGAACAACCTGAAGGACACTTCGGACTTTTGCAAGAGCGAAAAAGGAGGAGGAAGAGGAAGCAAGCTTGAAAATAGAGGGGCAGCATCCAGCCAGAATTCAAAGTTCACATTCTAGTACCGCATGTTTCAGCCAGTGTTAAGAATAGGCTTCGCCCAAGTGGGATTTCTTCGAAGTGCTTTTCTGTGATGGGATCCTGTCCTAAATCGTATCACGTTGTTGTAGGTCTACACTGTAAAGGTACTGCAGTACAGTTCACCAGAGGAGAGGAAGTTCAATCCTGGAGCGAGAAGGGGAGAGACTACGCAATCCTGGATAGAAACGGTCGCGTCCTCCTGAAGTCCGTCACCACACTTCCACTGTTAAATAGAACTAAAGTGCTGCACCCTGATCCACGCTTTCTCCGCAGGAAGCGCAACATTGTTCGGTTACCCCCGAGCCGGCATGCCTAGGTTGGCGGCCAGTACTCGCCCCCGAAAAAACTCCTGGGAATTTATTTTTCCCACACAGCCCCGATCGGGGTGGAAAGAGAAATTAAAGTCTGATTCTGCATAGGAACACTCGAGCGCAGGTCACTCGGGGTTTCGTTCGACTTCCTTCCCTCCCACACACGGGGTGGCGGAGCTGAGGGCTGCTGAGTGCATCTCCCCTCCGCCTATCCCTCCTCCCGGAGCACCTGTTCTCAGCATCTCCCGCCGCAGCGCCTCCGCTACCTCATCCTTCCCCAGAAACTCTCCCTGCATCCCGCCAGTGTCGAGGGCCCGCCCGAGGAGCACGCGAGGCAGCCCAAGGACAGCTCCAGGGAGCGACCAATCTGCCTCAGGTAACCCCCCTCCCCCGCGCCCCGCACCACCCAAGCTGGGCTCCTTGGACAAGGCGTCCCCCTTCCACGCGGGGCACCTGCCCGGCGCCTGCTACGGAGCGGCGCAGGAGGAGGGCCCCCTCGTCCGGCATGAGGCAGGCAAGGAAAGCGCACTTACAGGTAGCTCCCGCTGGTGAGGATGAGGAAGATCTGCGGGTAATAGACCGAGAGCAGGACATGGCGAGAGGAGAACAGGATCATGGTCGCATTCGCGTTCGGGGTGCCTTGCTCGCGTCCAGACTCGTCCCGGAGGGCTCGGGGCACAAATGGTTAAGGTCTGCCCGGTCCTGGTGCGGTTCCGCGGGAGGGTGATCAGATGCGCCGCTTGCGCTTGCACCCGGGCTGGGCAAGGGAGCAGGACGGGCGCGGGGGCTGGCCGCGAATCGCCAAGTCCCTCGCTGTCGCCGCCTCCGGCTCTGCGCCGCCGCCGCGGCCAGCCGTCATCCCCTCGCCGCGACCGGGAGCTCGTTCGCGAGTGGCTCCTCTGGGCGGACTGACGATGCGCCCGGGGCTTTGCAGGGCAGGCTGCGCCTCTCGCGCTCCTCGCCAACTCTCCAGAGACTGCAAGCTGCCATTGGGCGAGCGAGGCTGGCAAGCCGCCTCCCTTGCCCGTTCGCTCGCTCGCTCGCTCGCTCGCTCTCCCTCCTTTCGGGCTGCAAGGGGGAGGATGACAATGGAGTGACACGGATCAGCCCCCGGCAGAGCTCGCCTTCAGTGGCGCGCCGGCGCTTCCCACGGGCCTGGCGAGCTCTCGCCTCAGCCCCTGGGAGGCGGGGAAGGCCTGGCTTCCCGTCGCGCTTCGTGAGCACCCAGCCGGCCGGCTCGGCTCGGCTCGGCTCGGCTCGGCTCAGCACGGCAGATCAGCAACGAGCCTGGAGGGCCGGCAGAGCTTTTACCGCGCAACGGGAAAGAGCCCAGCCCCACAGAGCTTGCAGTCGGCGTTCTCCTGAGGCGAAAGCGACATTCAGACAGCGTGAGGCATAATTACCCCAGCTCAAACCCGTCGCACTCTCAAGTTCCCTGGACGCTAGCCCCTCCTTCTTCCTGTCAGTCCCCCTTCTGCAATATGGAATAACAACCACTTGGCCTACCCCAGAGGGCTGTTGAATGAATGACTATACTTGTATAAGTGAAACATTCTGGAGAAAATCAAACTGCTATGATCTACCTGGACACTGGGCTCAAAATCACAGGCCTTCCTCAAAGTGCCACCTCTGCAGGAGGCTGGGAAAGCAGCAACAAGGCCTTTTCTGTGGTGTCTCCCAGTATGGAACGATCTCCCTACAGATCTGCCTGGCACCTAAGCTGATATCCTTTAAGCACCAGGTTTAAGACTGCTTCCTTCTGTGAGATATTCCATGGTGTTTAATGAGATATAACAGGGCTGGGGGAGTCATATCCATCTTGCTCTATTTTTAACAAAAGTTTCATCTGCTCAAATTGCTTTTGATTGTTTTAAATACTGTTGTCTTGAAGGCTGTACTGTCTTTACTGTATTTGAGATTTCTGGGTTTTTTTTACAAATTGTCATGAACCACCCATAGAGTTTTGTCCGTGGGGTCTTATAGAAATGAAAGCAAATGAAATAGCTGGCAGAAGGATGGGATATGTCAGGTGCCATCTTCATTCATTTGCATTGAATGATTGGTTATGTTTATACTCCGCTTTTCAGCCAAAACTGGCTTGCAAAGCAGCTTTTAAATCTACCATAGAAAATGCTGCTTAGGTATATGCTGTTCTCCTATGGACCCCAGCTGTTGAGAGGGTTCAGGCTCCAGGCTTTTCCCAAATTGGGCAGAGAGGGCAAAACAAGCTGCAGATGGATGCAGGTGTTCCTGCCCCAACCTGGCACACTCCAAATGTGTGATTCCATAACTACATTGGTGGGGTTGATGGTTACAGTAGCCCAAATATCCAGTTGAGGCAACTCCAAAAAGCAGACAACACTCTGCCATCTGCGCAATGAAGTGGATGAGGGCCACACTTCAGCAAGCACTTACAGCTGTGCTACACTCCTTTCCTTTTCTTTCTATGTGGGACTGATAATGAGGTGTGACAACTGTGCCCCATTTGTTAAGAAAAGAAAAAGCAAATGATAGGATTTCAGAACAGGACAACTCCAGGAAAAGACCAAACAGTGCTAAAACATGGCTCAAGTATTTTTTTTTTCTCCGATCCAAAAAAATTGAAAAAATCCTCCTGCCCCACCATCCCAACCCCCTCCATCCACGAATGGGTTCAAGTAGCTTTCTCTACACTCCCTGTTACAATCTTCATAACTACCCTATAAGGTAGGCCAGTATTGTCCCCACTTCATAGGCTCTAGACTAAAACCAAGAGATTGTGCTTTGCCTGCTCAAAGTGAAGGAAGAACTCAAACTGCAGGCCAACCTGCTTCCTGACCTTCAGCCCTATCTGTGGCTCCTCAGAGCAGACAAATTCCGAGGTAAGTAGATACAGAATTACAGTCAAATCTCAGTAATCCTGAAGGAGCCCACGATAAGGCTGATTTCCCAGTGCTTCTGAAGAAAGCAATTCAGCAGGGACAAACCATCACCAAACCTCTGCAACAGGTAGAGTTGGGAACTTCTGGTGCCTGTTTCCCTGACAACCTAGCAAGTCACGTTTTCTTGCATGATTTTCTCAACCTTCACCTAGCACTTAAACAAGGAGGTGTCCTTCATGAGGTTTCACTCTTCTTGGGTCATTCTTTGTTTAGCAACTCTTTTTGGTATATCACCTTATATCCAAAATGAGCTAAGCAAGTAGGGCATGTTGAACTCAACAGCCCCTTCATCTTAATTGCTTTTTGACTCTTCCAGAAGCAGACAAGCTGGTGCATTCCAGCTGCTTTGGAGTACAATTTCTATGATCCTACACCATTGGCCATGCTGGCTAGGACTGATGGGAATTATACTGAGCCAATCTCTGGTGAACCAAATGTTATTGCTTGTTCAAGAAAAATGTTAAACTTCAGCTCATCCTTGAACCCAAAAAATGAGGGAATGCATGTTACTATTATTATATTGTTATTAATTAGGATTGTTATTTTGCATCCTTTTGTACACGTTCATGTTTCAGTTTCTTTCACGCATTTATACAGCACCTTAACGTATATTTTAGATAAAAGGCAGTTGAGAAAGACGTTAGATTTAACAATAAAATGCAGATAAACATGACTGCAGTTTTGACTCTATTCTCGAATGACTTCTGAAGTGGTAGAAAAGGGGGTCGTGAGAATGCACTGACTCCATAGAAACGAGCGGTGTTTGCTTTGAAATTCTGCCTCAGATGCCTCTTTGATCCCAGATGGTTCATGATGATCCCAAATGCAGCTGATTCTGCAGTCACCAAGGAACACGTCAATGGGGCCGATGGCAGCGCGGGCCGGGGAGTGACTTGAGGCACCGTTAAGAGGATGAACGATGATCTACGCTCGACGGACACTTCGCGAGTGAGTCCAGCAGCCTCACTAAAGGAGTGACAAGACTTTTTAGAGTCCTACTGGGACTAAGCATTTAACTGCTCTGTATTAATAAACGAACATTAGCCATAATTATGAAATCCTATGCAGGGTTGTTTGGGAGTAAACTCAAATGGGGCTTCCTTGGAAGTAAGCTGGCGTAGGATCGACTACGTAGTCGCAATCCTAAAGAAATGAAAACGGTGCGATCGAGGCGCTCTCGGGCAGAAGAAACTGCTGCAGCTTCTACCGTGCCGGACGTCGGAGTGACGTCCAGGACATCAGCCTCCCTTCCTTCGAGGGCTGGAGGAACGGTTCCCCCGCCCCCCCCCACTCGATCCACCCAACATCCCTTTGAGGTAGATTCGGCGGAGGGAGGATACCCGCTGCTCGGCAGGCCCGGGCACCTCCCCATCAGCGTTTGGACCACAAAGAGCCCGCCCCCCGCGCGCCTCAGGTGGTGCCAGAGCACGTCAGCAAAGAAGAGGTGCCGTCCCGGTTAACAGGTGGGCTTCGCGCTCCTCCTCTTAGGCTGCCCCAGGCGCTCCTTTACGCGCCCGACGCAAGCGGGAGTCGATCCAGCTCACCTGCTCGCGGATGCGCCCCCTCGGAAGGACTCCCTGGGCTGCAGCAGCCGCTGGAGCAGTTGCCAGAGGCGCGCTCGAAGTTCCGGGGCGCGAGGCAAAGTTCGGGCTGCCGAGCAGGGCCGTGCCCGAGTGCGCGCGCCCGCGCCTCGGCTCTCCTACGGGGATGCGCGTGCTTCATTGCGCGGGCCCCCATCGGGGGCCCCTCGAGCCAGTCGCGATCGCCGGCCGCATCTTTCCCTTCCGGCGCCTTCCTCCTCCTCTGCGCGCCTGTGGCCCCTCTGCCGAGATGCGCAGCCGGGCGAGCCGCTCCCAGCGGCAACAAGGAAGCCTCAGAACGATTTTCGTTCCCGCCGCAGCTTTCTCCGGGGATGCGGCGCGCCGCGAACGCTGCAATCCTGCAGTGGCCCACTTCTGTGCGGCTAAACCCTGTGGGGGTTCTTCCTTCCAAATAAGCAGTCGCGTGCTTACTTCGAAGGAACTCCCATTCAACCAAGCGGCAGTTACGACCAAGTAAGCATGCTATTGGATTAGGCTAGAACCCGAATGATTCCAGCCGGTGAGATTAAGACTGCAATCCTATATCCAGTTTCCTGTGAGCAAGCCGCGCTGAACGCAACTGGAGTTAATTCTGAGTACTTTGAAGCAGCGCTAAAGAACCTGTGGCTCTCCAGATGTTACTGGACTACAACAGCCATGAGCCTCGGCCAGTATTACCAGTGTATGGGGACTATAAGGTTTGCAGTTGGTCCACATCTGCAGGCCCACGTGTTCCCAATCCTAAGAGAGTCTTAGGTGGTACATCAGCCTTCCCCAACCTGTAAGCTACAGGTGGATCGGACTACAACTTCTAATATTCCCCAGATGGCATGGGAGTTTTCATTCCACAGGTCCAGAGGGCAACGAAAGGTTGCAAAAGGTTGCGATGGATTTAAACCAGTGCTGCGCTTCTGGTATTTAAACTGATAGAACTGGGAAACATAGCAAACTGTGCGGTGAAGAAACCACGTGCCGGTGGTGATGTTGCATAAGGGAGCTTTGAACCCCAGAAGAATTAGCCATTTCTTTGTCAAAAGTCTACAGTCACTGACTTGCGCTACAGCCGTGCGATCCTGGGATACGCGTGCAAAGAGCGCGCGGATAAACCGAAATGTCACATTTTGGCTGACGAAATTCCCTCCTAGCATTCAACACAGAAAGGAAGTTCATTTCATTGTAGCGCTGCCTCCTTCCCGGGAAAAGGGATCGGGTGCACCTGCAGGAATATGCACTCGGAAACAAGTCCCGTTAAGTTCGGCTGGATTTCTGCCGTAGTAAAAGTTTTGAGGAGGTAACATCGAGTTGGCGCTTGTAATGATGTGTAAAATTGTCTTCCCTCGGGCGGTAGACGCAGGCTCACTTGCCTGTGAATAAGCCCCACTGAACTCCACAAAGCTTATTCCCGACGTAAGTGTGGCGACAGGATGGATGGCTCAGTGTCAGCTGCTTGTTCAAGAAGTCGCACCTTTCCTGTCCTAGTAGTTGCAACTTACAAGCAGCCCTGTTAAGAGATGGACAGACTCGTGTGGATCGTCCCAGATACAGCTGGACACGTCTCTGACCTGAGCAGAAAACACCCATCCAGTCTCAGTTAAATGAAAATCTGATCGGCGCGCTCCCTCCGCCAGTAGCCCATCGGGATTGATTCGGACTTCATCCGGGGAACCTCAGCTTCTCGCTGGGTCGCCCCTGCGTGGATTACTTCAGCAGTTGCTTCTTTCTCCTAACACACTTCGAATTCTGCTCCGTAGAAAATAGACGCAGGAGTCCTTCTTCCGGAAGGGGTTCTCGCAAGCGGTTGTCATAAGTTGATCTGGGGCAAATTTCCCCCGAAATTCCGGAAAGGCAGGCAGGCAGACAGACGCACAAGTGCGCACTTGCCCGCGGGGTCTGTACAGTATCTGGCGCTCCTGGGTCCTGGTGTAATGAACCCCACTCTTGCTGCTTTCCTTCGAAACAAAACGAATCATTAGAAATGGTTCGCTTTTGTGTAAAGAGACCAGGATAGCTGCAAAGCCATGTTTGGACTGAGAGATTTCTTTTCGAGTATTTGCCCCCAAAAGACAGGTAATTTCGTTGCAGTTCTGCCGCCTTCCCTCAGATAACCTCAAATTTACAATCAGCTGTCCCCAGGAATGACCTCGCAGAGGCGGCACCTCCATCACGGTGATGTCACGAAGTTGAATACGGATTCCAGTCAAACGCTCGATCGCGCTCTGCAAAAGGGGAGCGTGAAGGAGTTTTCCTGCTGAGGCATCCTTAACGGTTTGTCCCGGAAGCGGTCTTCCTTAAAGAGATCTGGAGTGAACAGCTGCCCCATGCTCTGCCCTTCCGAAAACAAGACCCTGCGTCGCCTTCGACAAGCTTGTCGCTGCCCTGCTCTTTGCTAATATCTTGCTATAGCCCGTAGCATCGGCAGAGGGATGCAGGAGAAAACGATAACCAACTTAGAAAGAAGACCGCGGAACTCTATCAGCGGATGGCATCCTCACAACACCGCTTTCTCCCATCCATATAGGCGTTGACATATGGACAAAAGCATCATCACCTGTAGTTGTTTGATTCATAATATTTGTAAGCAAGCATCTTAAACCTAGAAAGTCACCTAGCATAGATATACTGAAAGGGGGCATTTCTTCTTGGAAGTTCGGAGGAAAGATGCCTCTGGAGAAATAGTGGGATTTGTTCAGGTGGTTGGACCAAACAAGGTGAGGCATTTGCCTTTATGAATTATACTCTGCGTCTTCCTGTTACAGGTGCACCCCATGCATCGGGCCAGCAAGCCACCAGCTATGGAGCACCACCTGGGCATTGGGGGCGGCACTTCAAGCGAAGCAACTGCCCGTGGCGGCAATTCCGAAGCAAAGTGATGCTCTACAGAGCTCGAGCCAGGCTCTGCATCAGTGGGGCAAGGCATTTTTGGTTGAAACCGTATTACTATGAATCAAACACTTATTCTCCATATCCAACCTTTATTCTTCATATCCCACAAAATAAACAGAATAGATCGGGCTTAAGATCTTAAGACCTTCACCTTGATTACGCAGAAGTCAGTACGATTAGGTCCAACGGGAGCGGCAGCTCGGCGTGCTGAGCCGGACCTGTTCCCTGCGGCAGCGGGTGGCTCCAGTGAACCCAGAAGGGCTTGCTTGCGGGGAACGCGCATAGGATCAGGTTGCCGCCAGCCTGAGCCCGAACATCCCTCGGGTGAAAGCCTGCCACGCATCTCCCAGCTCAGCCATCTGCTCCCGCCTCGGCCCCGGGCGCAAGATGGAGATCGTATTGCCCTGCCTTACAGGATTGTTGTCAGGAGCGCAAAGACAACTTAGCGAAGCGCACTGAAAGCGCTGGCGCAGTATTCAGGGTTAATCATTCTTCGTTATTATTTTGCACAGCCATCCAAATGGATCGGATTTTGCGTGCATCCTCCTTCCGTCCCAAATGGTAGCCCACGAATAGGTTCAGAGGCGCAAATTCTGAGTGCATCCGGCTCTTTTCGAAGCCTCCTTGGCCCGCAAAGCCTCCGGCTTCGCCCTCACCGCTCCTTCCCCAGAGAAACGAGGCCTCTGCAGGTCCCCCTCTTTCCCCGCTGGATACTCTGACCTCGCCCGGCGCTAGCTGCTCCTTGACCAGCATTTCGAGACGGGAACTGTTGTTTTTGCGCACTTAAAGAATTTATATCGGCGCATATTACCAATCGGAATATACCTGGATGATCCACTTCATGTATTTTGTTTATATCCCTCCTTCTTATACAATCCGCTTCATTCTCACAATAACCCTTGAAGTAGGTAAGGTTGGGCTGAGAATCAGTGACTGGTCCAAGGCACCCGGAGTGCTACCGGGCCGAGTGGGGACTGGAACCCGCATCTCCCGGGAGCCCCGCCCGGCATTCTGCCCGCTACGGCGATGCTAAGCAGCATAGGAGGGAATAGTCATTTTATTCTGCCGGCCAGGGCTAGGGCTCGGTCCTCTGCCTGCTGCCAGATGGCCAATGCTGGAGCAAAGTCAAGCCCCACGCCCCACACAGCTCTCATACTCAAACTGCGCGTCCCTGGAGAGGGCAGGGAGGAGAGCCGGCTCGGGAAGAAACGGGAGGGGGAGAAGAGGGGGGCGGCAGCTTTGGCGACCTGCGCTTCTCGCCTCAGCTTCTCCGCGAGGAAAAGCTGCCTCGGAGGGCACAGGGAGAGTTTGGCGGCAAGAAAGAGAGGCATCGCTGCATGCAGAGGGATGAGTTTTCAAGCAGGGAGGGGGAGGGGGAGGGGGGACTGGCTTTGCAAAGGTCGATGAAAGAGGGCAAGATCGCTTCTCCCACCAGCTCCGCAGCCTCTGATTGGGCAGGGCGAAGGATCTGCACCTGCCTAGCGGGGCTGCTGGCGGATTTGATGAGCTCGCTCCGGCGTGTGGGCTCTGACTTTCGCTCTCTTCTTGCCTTCTGCCCGTTCTCGGTTCCAGATGGAGAAGGCGCGCCACCCGTGTTCGCCTGCCCGGGCTGTTCCAGACGGTCGCCTGTGGTCCTTTAGCAGGACAACACTAAGCCGGCGCTCCCCTCTGCCGCGCGCCCCTTTCCAAGCTTGTCTTTGCCCCCGCAACATATCCGCCTCTCAACCACATGCGAGCGGATCAGAGCTACGAGGGAGACGCAGACTGTCCCGTCTTGCAACGGGACTTTTGTAGCCCCTCGATGTGGCTCCTGCAGCAGCTTGAACCTGGCTGAAATTCTTTCTCCTTCCATTCCTTCACATTCTGACTCTGACTGCAGACCTAAGCAGGTAAAGGGTGATTGCAAGAAAAAGAGGCAGGTACAGACCACAGGATTGTATGGCCCGACTACATGTGACTATCACAGCCAAAAACTTCAGCAGCATCTCACATGCAATACTTGTGTCAGTTCACACATTAAGCAACAAGAGCTGATTCACACATACATGTATAACACTTGATTTCTTATTACCTTAGTGGTCTTCTTGATAATTGGCAAGAGATTTTGATCTATCTCCTTTGAAAGTGCTGTTATGAGTGTTATGTTACTGTTATGACCCATGAATAAATGTACTGTTGCCACTTTATCTTTCAGTTAAATATACCAATAGAAGAAATTATTAATGTATTAATATGCACCAAAATTGTCTTGTGTAGCCCAAGGAAACCTACAAAAAATGAGCAAATGTTATTGTGTACTGGAATTCCTATTACAGTCATACACTGTTTAACATATTTTCAAGTTTCTTCTTTTTCTGCATATGTTTCATTGATTCTGTAAAAGAACGAATATGAACAAACTAAGGGCTAGTTCAGACATTGCACATGCAGCATCTGATTACTCTAACACTGAAAAATGACTTGCTTGTGTAAATGGGCCGTCACAGAGAAGGCATTTACCTAACATTAAGATAATGCTCCAGGGAGACAGTTGCCAGTGATCAAGTGAGGAGAATTCAAGTGCTGGATGTGCAAGTCTGGATCAGCCTTCTGATTCTCATTTGTTTTCACAAGGTGTGATCTTGCATATTTCAAATCACCATCACTATATGAACTGCACGGAGAAACTTGATAGCATTTCATACAACTATGGGGAAGGGATGGAACACTTTTGGCAGAATAAATGTGTTAGTCTTTAAGGTGCCACAAGCCATTTTGATGTATATTTTCATTATTATTGACTGAATGACCTTTCTTTGTGCAACACTTTCTCTTTGTATGTTTCTCCCATTCTAAAGTAACTCTGCCCTAGCTGGCAGTGCTTAGTTTCCAGGTTGAAAGTTAGTTCTTCCAGCAGTTGGGGTGCATGCCATACCTTACCATCGGACCTCAAAATTTTATTCCACTTCTTCCCTGCACAGATGCAAGGATGCATGTGAACTAGTCACAGTGAGAAAAAAAAATATTCTTTCCATATGCTCCAAAGCAGCCCAAGTATTCTGCATTTTCAGGGGCTAAGCCTTTCTGATACACACTAGTTCCCAAGTCTAAATCTAGGATTGATTGACAGAATGTGTATAAAACAACTTGGTCAGAATCTCCTCTGTATCATCCTTTCAAATTATGAAGAAAAAATTATGAGCAAACCTATGGATTTCAGAGAAGTTGTAGATGGATGTGTGGTAAGATTCTCTTCTCTACTTGGCAGTCTAATACAGAAGACAAGTTTACTAAATGGTTTTATGACTGTCGCTTGGCTGTCTGTAATCACTCAATGGGAAATTCTTCTGGATTCAATGGGATCCAGTGCTTTCATGGCAGCAGCCATGAATTCCATAAAGCAGTTTTAAAATACTTGGGATCTGGCTTTCTGACATTACAGAATTCAGACCCTGGTTTCACTTTAAAAACCCATATCTGAGCCTCATCCTCAGAAATGCACCTCATTCAGCCTGTTTCAAAAGACTAACTTTGCAATGGCTGCTTCACAGTCATCCTTGGACCAGTACAGCATCAATTGGTGACTTGCACATATGGCAGGACAAAACAACATAGAACAGCTTTCATTCACCATCTTTGCTGCAGTCAGATGTGGAAATCAATTACCAGTAGTAAAAACGAAAAAACTGTTCTCCATATGCTATCCCTACTGTAGCTACTCAAAATCTAGAATTTCCAGTAGGAGGGGCTCTCAATTTTCTGTTTAGTATTGACTTAGAGCCACTCTTTGATTCTGATTGACATACATTTTGGCAATAGTCATGCAGATGTCAGATACAAACAACAGCTGGCTTCCTCTTTCTCAACAGAGTTCATTCACACATTCAACTGCAAATCCCTAAAAGCTATCCATGGTGTGCAGGCATGTGTGAACTGGCTCTTAGTCAGGTGAAGCAAAAAAGGGCAAAGAGTTCTGGAACACATCAAAGATATATCCATTTACCACAGGACAAGGCTGAGATACAATAAAGCCTACTTCATCCATCATTTTTCCAGGCACCTTGAATAATGTGTTGAGGGTAAGTAGAAAGGAGTTCTACCCAGACCACCAACATTTTGTGGCTAGCCCTGAATTGTCTCTGGATTATCCTCATTTCTTGAATCATGTATTACATGAATAAACTATCTTCTCCTATGAGCGTTCCAGACATTTCATGCCCTCTCATTCCAGTAACTGCTGCATTTTACAAGAAGCCAACAAACCTTTCCCAAGATAGAGAAGGAACTTGTCACTTTCCTTTCACATTTTATCAGGAAATTGTTCTCACACATCAGTAACTGCCGCCTCAAGGGATTGTGTGCAGGTGTGAGTGGTCCATCACAGATAAAAAATAATAATCATAGGCCCTTTTATGAGAATCTACTAACCTCACCTCCCTACAGGCATAATGGCTGTAAATTTCAGGTTGGCTTATTTATTTATTTATTTATTTATTTAAAACATTTCTATGCTGCCCCATCGCAATAAGCCTCAGGGTGGCTCACAACATCAAAAAAGTCATCCATACATTAAAACCCCCAATACAATAAACCCCCATAGGCTTCTATGGGAAGAGGCAATCTTTCAGATATCTTTCACACTAAATCTTCTATTCTCCTCAAATCACATAAAAACAAAATACCTTTTTTCCCCCTATGGGATCCACTATTCACAAGAATAGCACTAGAAAGTATAAAACAATGAATATTTATGAATGTGTGAGCCCAGCTTAAAGCTAAAGAGAATAAGAAGCACATAGCCACAGTGAAGCCCTATTATGCTTACTTGTTTATAAGATTATGTGATTAAGCTATGATCCATATACCCATTTACCAAAGTATAAAACTACGGAATTAAATTGAACTTACTTGAGTAGATGTGTGTAACATAAACTCCCTTGCCCAAGTCAATGACCACATCCTGTTGAAAATCCATTAGGTTCAGTTGAATAATCTTCCAAATACAAAGAGCTATCTAGGAACCCTGTGTGACTTATGTCCAAATAAAAAAATAGGATGGACTTAGATGGCTTACAACAAATGTGAATTACTTCTGTGTAAATATAGACAGGATGCACATGAAGAATTATTGAAGAAGGAAGAAAATCAGCTTGTGATGGGATAAAGTGAATGTGCAGCCACAATAGCTTTGCTGTGATTAGAGCCCTGTGGGAAACAGGAACCTTTAATATGATGAGTAACTATAAAGAAAAGAGTGAGGATGGCAGATGGACATACATGGACACTTATAACATTATGCTTTGTCTGAAAGAAGTTTTTCTTCCCTCTCTCCTAGTAGAATTCAAGAAAACTCAGTTGGCAAGAGATTCAGGACAGACAAAAGAAAGTGCTTCAGCTCTACTAATACAAAAACAAACTTGTTTTTCCCTTTGTTTTCCACCTCCCAAGGAACTGTGTGTTTCACCTAATGGTGGAGCCTATTCTGAATCACAGCTGGATCTTATATTTCAATAAATATGGATCGATCTCAGGTAGTTTCTTGCTTCCAGCAGTCCTAGAGAAAGTCCCAGGTGCAACCTGAAACCATCACAGTCCCTGGTGCAACCTAATTTGAATGTCTGGAGTCTCCCTTACTTCGCATTTCACCTTAAGGCTCTGACCAGGCAGACATCATGACTTTAGCATCAGGTCAGCCTTTTGTCCCTCTCCCCTCCCTACCTGCCTAATGGAGAGATCTGCAGGACACACAGGGTGTGGTGACCTTTGGGTTACCTGAATAAAACCACTAAACTAATGAAGATTGGGTAATTCATTCTTCAAGATCTGGTTATCTAGGCTTTTGAAACCAGTAAAATTTTGTACTCAAACTGAGAACAACAGATCATTAGTGGTGAAGGTTCACAGGTCCAGAGGCTTCAGGATATCTTTTGGGGGAAAGGTGATTAAGTGCCTTGTGGAAATCCCCCACAGGCATCCAGACTGCTGTGGTGATGGACTGTTAACTGGACTCCTATTTTGGCATTCACCACTCTTCAAGGGAAGGCTAGCTCTGTGGGTCATGCAGGCACTTGTCTTTCATCTTTCTGCCTTGTGTTAGGTGCATTCAAACATAGCAGAAACTAAAGGAATGTCCATCCTAGTTCCCTAGTCTGGTTTGCCCATGTTGGGCCTTTGATCAATACAACACCAAGTGAGGATTGCATAGAAGGAACCATACTTAAATTTAACATCAGAGACAAAGTTCACCCAAGGTCTCAATCACAGAGCAATTACTGACAGTTCCTTCACACAGTCAGATACAGGTCTTCAAATGCACCATCCTCAAGGGTCACATAATCAAATGTTTAGTTCTTAACTAATATCCCATGTAAAAATGACCTCCACTCAGAGAAGTTGCTAAAGTCGGCTGTGGCAAGCAACAAATTCCACTGGACATAGTAGAACTTACTCGTATGAAAAATATGCAAAACTCAGCAGCACCCCTACGTGCGCCGGCAGAGCAATCCTTTACAGGTCTTCTCAGAAGTAAATCTCCCTGAACCTGATGAGGCTTACTTAGAAGTTGTTCTACGTAGGTATTGAAGCCTGACCTCGGTAATCATCCTCACTAAGCACGGGGTAAAAATGCAGAGGGCCAGGACATTACCCAAGTTAACGAAATCGATTTCTTTTAATGGATTATCCAAGTCCGACTACGGGGAAATTTAATTCTGAGTAATCGGAAGTCTCCAATTCCAGTCCCACCACCTCCTCCAAGCGCTACTTTCCGAGTACGGCAAGACAAGCCGCCGTTCTCTCCGCGCGCGCAGCCCGTCCCGCCACTGCAATATGGGACTGCTGCTACTGGTCCACTTTACAGGTTTGTTGTAACAGGGAAGGTGATGTATGCAAAGTTGTTTTGCAAGTGCCTGAAGCACCCGACACACGCTAAATAATAGGATTATCGCTGCAAATGCGTCCATGCACGCACCCACAGGGGAGTCAGGATCAAGGCTGAAAGAGATCTGCGGTAGTTCTCCCTCCACCACCCTTCCCCGGCTCGCTCCCAGTTTAAAGGGCCAGGGCTGGCAGATCACGACTCCCTCTGCGCATTCCTGTTCATAAGAGAGAAAGGGAGGGGGGAATAATTCCGCAGCTCTGCCAAAAAGGGGGGTGGAGGAATACAAGGCAGGGATCTTGGAGCGTGCGGCTCAACAGGTAGGAACTCGGCTGGAGCGAAGGAATGTGGAAATACAACTCGCGGCGGGCTGGCAGGCTGGCTGACGGGCAGACAGCCCAGTGCGACAAGCCATGCTGTGAAGGGCGCGGGGCCGGGGCTAGGGCGCGGGGCCAGCCAGCTGCGCCCTGGAAGCGCGCGGCCCGGAGCTCGAAGGGGAGCGCGGCGGCTCCTTTCTCCGAGGCAGCGCAGCCCCGCCCGGTACAGCTGCGCCCGGGCTCGCCCCGCGGCCCGCGCGGCTCCCCCGCAGGCCCCCTGCTCGGCGCGGCTTTTGTTTGAAGCGCACTGGCACTTGGCAGGTGACTATTGTCGCGGGGCTGATGGATGGAGCGCGCGCGTGGCCGCGGGAGGCTGGGCCTGCGGGGATGAGCAGGAGGCGCGCCGCCGGGCACCTGGAGCAGCTCGCGGCCGGCCGGGGCGCTTCCTCCTGCCTCGCCTCGCATGCGGGGCTCCAGCCGGGGCAAGAGCGCAGCCTCCAAAACCCGCCGCGCAGCCGCCTCCGGGAGTGGGCAGAAGCTCTGCGCAGCCTTCCCGCGGGCTTCTGCCCGGAAGGTCGCCTCGGCGGCCCGATCCAGGTGGCGCTTCCTTGAAAGCCAGCCGCGCGGACCTCCGGCGTGCCGCTGCCTCGAGAGCCCTCGTGGGCGTGGCTTCGGGGGAGACCCCGCGGGGATCCCCGTCTTCAGCTGCAGCCCTGAGGAGGCGGCCCCTGCTCTGCATGAGGCTGGCTGTCGGGCAAGCAGGCGGGGACGGCAGGAGAGACGCCCCGTCGCGCTCAGTGGACTTTCCGTCCCGCCAGCCAGTAGGCTATAGCCAGCCTTGCCAAGGAGTTCCGTGCCCGTCCCCTCGGCGGGGGCCTCGCTAACCTCGGCGGGCTCACCCCGACTCAGCTTCATTGCCTCGTCCGCAGTGGCCTCCTTTCCTCGGAAGAAAGCCCCGTCCGGTCAGCAATGACGCTTATTGCTAAATAGTTCCGTGTTTGGCTAGTAATACAACGGGCTGCAATCCTAAACAAATTTCCAACAAGCATTATTACTTCGAGTGCTCCCGAGTGTGGCTGCGGCGTTTCAAAGCAAGAACACCGCCAGAGCGAGCGATCTTTCTCCTCTCCGTGACGGGGGAGACTTTAGAGCCGCCCGCCATCCAGCCCAGCACACCCACTTCTTTCGGATCTCTGGGGTCACATGCCCAGCGCCTCCCAGCTGCAAAAATCGATATTCCTTTGAAAGGATCGATAAGAGCTTTGTGCTCACAAGCCCTGTGCCTCGGTCACGGCCAGACGCAGCGCTGCTCCGTGCACACTCAAGTCACGCTTTTCCCTCCCTCGCTCCCCTCCCCCGTTCCTTTTGCATTTGGTGGCCGAAGCCTCCGTGCAATTTCTCTGCCGCCCTTTCCAGACACGGCGGGAAGAAGAGAAGGCGACTTTTGCGCGCAGTATTTTGTCCCGACACTGACCTGTGGAAATCTATCCGCGCCCGCGCACCCCCACATCATTGCCCCAAGCCGTTTCGGAGGCCACCTCGTACTCACCCTAGTTTGACATAGATGACTCCGAAGCAGAGAAACACGTAGAAAATCCACTTTCGGAAGTTTCTGTGCATGATCTAGGAGAGCGTGGAGTAATCCACATAAAATAAAATCGCGCGGGGCCGGGGCGGGGCAGAGAGGAGCGGGCGAGGGGTCCCTGGCGCTTCAGTCCCCGCGAGGCGTCCTTCGCGGCCCCCTCCAAGGCGAGGCTGTTTGGAACCGCGACGACCCTCCGACACACCGGTCCCCCTCAAACCATGGTGGCCCCCTCGAACCAAAACCCCGCGGTGGAGGGAACATAGAGGGGCATTTGCATGTTTCATGTGCGAAAAGGCAACACTGAGAGCGACGGGGAGTCTCGGGAGGGAGACGCAGGCTCCGTCCTGATCGGCTGCCTCGCCGCAGCCTTGACGTTCAATGAGTTTCTACTTGTTCTGACTTCCACAGGTAACACCACGTATCCCGCGATCTGTAGCGCCAGGTAGGAGGACCTCTCTCTCTCGCGCGCGCGCATTCACTCGCGCGCTCCCTGTCTCTCTCACACGCACGTGCACGCGCTCCTCACGCGCAGACCTCGCTCGCCTCGAATACTTCTGCTTTTCAATTTCTGCCCATCTCCTCAGCTTGGGAGCGCGAGAAAGGGGAGGGAGCTTTTCAGAGAATTGCAGGCCCCACCATGGGGCGCTAGCCCCGAGAAGGGGCGCATCCGCTTCACACGCACCCCCCCCCCCTCGGGCTTCAAGCCGGTTCTGGGCACATCTAGGCAGAAGGAGTCGCGCTGATTCTCCGGCAGCCCTGCGCGCGTTGGCCGGCCTGCCTGCAAGCCGCGCAACCGCTGCCAGGGCCGCTTCCGTGGGGCTGGGCGCGGAGCAGCAGCTGCAGGCGGGCAAGCTGAGGAAGGGGGCGATGATGTTCGCCTGTGCGTAACGCCACGGCTAGCGGAAGCAGCGGAGGGCTCCTACTTCGAATTTAGGGCGTGAGCACGCTCTTTCGCGGGACTGTCCCCCGGTTAAAGGAAAGATAATCCGTACCTTGTCTGAGCTAATCTATTAATTAAGCAACTTAACTGCAGCCCTTGTATATTTACCCAAGCAGCTGCTCCATTAGACTCAATAGGGCCTACTTTTGAGTAGGCCTGTACAGGGCCCACCTCACATTTACCCAGGACTATAACCTCGTTCAGAAAGAAATTGACGCCCTCTTTGTTTTTAGTGATGTGTGCGAGAATCATCTCTGAAGGCACGTGGCCATTTCTAGGGTGGCACCTCCCTCTACCCATGCGGTTCGTCAGAATTGCTATTAAACTTGTAGGTAAAACGTTGCAGTCTGCTTCCCAGTTAACCAAAGCATTTTTTCAAATTAGTCAAAGTGTTTAATTGGTTGATCCAACCTATCAGTTAATTGACGACAAATTCTGTCTCCCCAATTGTTACCATTTCAATATGATAGCAATGCAGGACTGTGACATGAAATTATGCTGCTACAATGAGGAATTCAAGTAATCCATCTGCCCACTTTTGTAGAATGCTGTAAGGATTTGGGGTGGCTGGAGAACTCATTCTCAGTTGTGGTCCTACCCAGCTGGTTGCATTCCTGACACACTTGCCCTCCTCATTGCTTTCTTGAGCTCTGTATGGAAAAGGTACATTCAGGCAAGTTGCTGCATTTAATAAAATAAATAGCTTCCCACATTAATCACAGAGCACCTTAAAACAGATTACAGTCAATTAACAGCAGCCTTAAATCTCCTATTTTCCAACCAAACAGTGGCTCTCTGGGTAAATTAGGGCTCTACATATGATGTAAAATCTGTTTCACCAAAGTTCTACAGATAGTTAGGTGACTTTTTTCCATCATCTGCTTATTAGCAGAATTGGGGTTTGTGCAAATGCATCTGTGTCTGCATGCATTTGTGCAAATACAGAGTTGGGCAAATTTGTACTCCCAAAAATGCACAGATCCCTCCAAACATGCATTTTCATACTCTAGCCTAGAGAGGAAATGCAGAGTTTTGCTCAAGTTTTTATATATTTTCCTACAATCAATGTTTGTAAAATTATGCAATGTTTTTAAAGTCCACAAATCAATTAGACTCAGAAAAAGCTGCAGAATCCATGGATTGGATGCTTAGACATTTGAATTTAAATGAGTCTGTTGAAGATTTTTCTACATCACTTGTGTAAATATGTGTGTTTAGCTAGTGGCTATTCCTATCAAAGATAGTACCATAATATGTGGTTCCAGAAGCCTGAGAATTTTCTAATGGACCAGTATGAATGCCTACCATTTTTGTACCAATATTATGATGACTTCATATGCTGTCCAGTAACCTGTCTATATAGCAGGTTACCCTTTATCCAGGCATCTAGACTTGATTCCTTTGTGCACACGGGGATAATGAGGTCTGTGTGTCATCTGTGATAAAAACTGATACTTTGCAGTGTGCCAATCCACATTGTTCATGAAGAAAGGTATAGGATGCAACCTCTAGAGTCTGCAAACTGCAACCTCTGGTGCCTGCCTCTTCTTTCTGCCTAATTGAGCCTACCATGTTTGCTGGTTTGGGTATGTTTTCCCCATTTGCCAATTCATTCTGAGGCTTAGAGACCAGCCCCTCTGATCACTCCACTGCCTCCAGCCATGATTACAGCTTTGGGGCTGAGGTTCCAGCAGGCATTGCCCACATGGTCAAGCCAATTCTCATGGCTGTGATCAAGCATGAACAGGGAATGGGCCCATGGACAAACAAACAAAAAGTATGTCTGCACAGGTGTGTTAATCTCCAATTATAAATAACCTCGTTCCATTCTTATCTGCTAATATCCTTGCAGGAAGAAGCCAGGACAGAGCTATGCAAAGAGTGGGAATGGATTGTACAGGTTCCTGTGGACTCGGTTCTTGGTGCTCTCACTGGGTATGATGAGATCAGTGCAATTGTGGCACAGCTGCCTTGGAAAATGTCCCTTACACCAGCACAACACAAAGTTTGCTCGTTCCCTGGTGGTGTCCCTAATAAAATCTCTTTATGTTCATCTATAGAAAAGTATGAAAGAAGAAAACAGTGTGCTGTATTTGGGATGCCATTCCCACTCCTTTGACAGTGAGGAGCATGGCCTCCACAAACAAAGTCACTGTGGCAAAGTGAGCCTGCTGCTTCTGAGATCCTTGAAGCAGGCAGGTCTTTTCCCCACATTCATGTTGTTACGAGAATGGTCTTCTTGATCATAAATGATCCCATGCTTAGAGAAAGCCCCTTCTCAAATGCCTGCTTGGGACTGCTGTCCCTTTAGCCCAAAGATGCAGAGTGTCAAGCCCAGGGGGGCAAATCCAGCCTGTGGGGGTTCCTCCAAAGGCCAGGGCACTTCTTCAGCCCCTTTTCCCCAGTCACTAATTGTGTGGTGGTTTTTGGGGTGGGGGGAGGATTCATGCAGTTTTTCCTTTCCTCCACTTCTAAAAGTTGCCACACCAAGAGTTATCTAAGCATTAAAGTTAATTGTCTAAGCATTAGAGTTTATTTCCAGCAGTCAGAGCAGTAAGCTGGAATGTGTTGGTATTTTTGTCATTTTCGTCCCACTCTTTCTGCTTTGAACCCCTCCTGTCACAGCAATGTGACCCCCAAAATTTTCTTTATTATGGAATTTGGCCCAGGGCTGAAACCATTTCTGTCTCTCTACCCTTGCTTTATCATGCAGTCAATGGCTTTTCAAGGCCTAGGCTCCACTGCTTCTCTCAGTCCAGGGGCACACAGAAATGCACATCCTGGTATACAGTAAATGGGATAGGAAATGTTGAGGCCATGAGCAAGAGAAGTAAATATATTGACAGTCTGATGCAGCATTTTGCATTCAACAGGTAATCATATCTATTTAAGACAACCATACAGTCCAAAATCCACAGCTACTGAATAAGAAAGAGAATTTACAAACATAACTTGGAATACATGAGATCATCCCAAAGATTCAAAAAGAGGAAGTATTTAGAAAAATAAATATTTCAGCACAGAACCAGCGATCGAGCACAGAAGTAGCAGCATGTTGAGTTTTGGACAGGAACTTCCTTTTAGCCAGGGACTTGTTTTGTTTTGTTACTTGCTTTCAAGAGTCTATGACGGGACACTCACTTCTCCATTGCTTGCATGGGTGAGCAAGCTGTTTATTGCAAAGAGAGCCACTGCAGACATGTGGCTGCTTTCTCTCCCCACAACTGCATTACCCTTATGAGCCTGGCTGGTCATGGCTCTGCTCAATGCATGGCAGATATGAGGCAACACTAAATGCTCCTTTTCAATTTGCTGGTTGCTTTTGGAAAGGGGAAAGAAATATTTTTCCCAGATCACTCAATTATGGCAATATTCACCTTAACAAAGCCCTTTTTTCCACCATTGTTGCACTGGCACCCCCCTCCCAATGACTATACTTTCTTCTTCCTGCCATCACTGATGCCCAGCCACTTGGGGATCATGTAGTGAAATGGATGATACCATGAAGACTTCTGGACAACCAGATCTGTGAGGCTATTAACAAGGGCAAAGGAAACTAACTGAATCCCTCCTCATTGGACAGAGACCCACAGCTAGACCCATCCTGGCGATTACACATTTTACACTATACCCATTCCCTGTGTCAATGCACTGAGCAAGGAAAGCCCTGCCCACACATGCACACACGTGCACACACACACAGAGACTTCTATATGCAACTACCTCTATCAGAGCTGGAACCCTGCACATTCCACGCAACCACCTACGTTCTGCAATGGGGAGGGGGAACTTTCTGTTGCAGCTGAAAATAGTCACCAAAAAGTAGTGGATACTTTTAATTCAGCCATAAGACATAGCATGATTAATATAGCACCTCCAAGCCTAGCAGACTGCTCAGCATTTATTTCCCTCTGCCTCATAATAAGTTTGTTCAATCATTTTTCTTTAATCCTTCTTTATAGTTGGCTTGCTGTTTGGAAGAGAAGGTGCACCCCAGTTTCCTAACAGCTGCAAATGTTTTTAAAAAGTCATCTGCAGGAAACCCAATGTCCCATCACACTTTAGCTTGACCAAGACACAGAATTCTGGGTGTGGCTAGATGGTGAAAGTCAAAAAGCTCTGCAAGAGAGAGCCCGGCTTAGTTCAGAGGAGATCTCACTGCATTTTGCAGAAGAGAATCAAGAGGGTGCAGTCTGGGACATACTTGATGGTTGAAACCTGCCCCAGGTAGGGGTGATGTCAGGGGTGAGGAACAGGCTTGCTCTCTCCATTGGGCCCTCCAGCTCCACCCTGCATTTTCTTCCAGGGAAGTGAATGCCTGCTTTTAACTCCTACAAGGCAAGTTATACTTGGATGGGCAGCCAAACACTTGCCTGCCGCACCTGGCCATTTTTCTATAGTTACTCCAGGGCAGATGCATTACATTCCCTTGGAGCACTTGTAATATCCAGGCCCTCTGTGGATATGCACCCCTTCCCCTGAAATCATGGTGACAATTCACAGGGTGAAACCGTAATGAGGAAAATGTTTCATGACTATCCCCACCAGCACCATCCTTTCTGCCTTTGGGGAGATATTTTATATCTCTTTGAAAAAGGGTGTGAAACAGTTTACATGGGGCGACGTGCTGGAAGAAATAGGGAATGTGTCCATTTTGCCAGCACTCCCTCATGCTGATCTAGTCATACAGGGTTGACTAGCTGTGGGGGAAGGGTGGAATCCACTTGGATGTGCAATTCACATTGTTCCCTTACTAGTCATATGTAATGATGGAGCTGGGTTGGGGTAAAAATCTTGCTAAAAGCAACAAAACCATCCTTACTGTGTGGAAAGATGGGGTATATCAGTTCAGTTGCATCTGTGATGCATTTCCCCTTTCCTCTTGTCCATTCAGAGTAAGGACAGTAGGAAATCTTTATTTTCCCTTGGTTATGTCATCATGTAGACACATGGGCCTATGATGTGATCATATTTACTATGGAATCTCTCATTCATTGTGGAACCAAAGTTGTTTCCCAGCAGATGAGAAACAGTGGCAACAAATGGATGTAGGAACATTTCCTTACACTAATGAAAGAGCAACTTTCAAAGTAAATCTCAAATTACATGAGAACAGATACTGTTTCTGCCCAGAATATGCATATATACATCTGGGTATGTGTATAACAGAAATAAGTAAAACAAATCCTGCTGGCTCAGATCAAGGGTTAATTTAGGATACAATCCCATGGCCAGTAGACACTGCCCAGATTACCATAAAATCATTTGGAGATGCAGCTCCACCCTTGGGGAGGTGCTCTGAGGTTGCAGCAGGGACTCTGAAATTGGATCACTGCCCCTCTGACCTCACAGCTCCATGGATCATTCCATGCCAGCTGTGCTTCCAAACTGGGAAGGCCAGTCTTGGAGGCAGAGTGGGGATCAAGTAGGGGAGGGGTGGGGAGGGGAGAAGCAAGACATCCTACTGCTATCCTGTGAGGCATTCTGGCAGAGTCCAGCCCCTCTTTGCAATCACGGATTTTTTTGTGGGGGGTGGGGGGGAGGGCAGTGAGAATAACCAAGGCAATCCTTTCCTCTGTGCTCCTTCCACCCTCCATTGCATGCCCATAATCCTTTCAGTTCAGAGGATTACAGGCACCCACACTGGATGGCATTCTTTGTCTGATAGCAACTGTCAACATTACTTGAGGCACTACAAGTAATGTGCTAGACACATCTTTGTCATCCCATGTCTCAGGGATAATTCCTGCTATTGGGATTAGCATGGCAAACCGTATCTCTGGTTCTGCTTCCCACACTGATCTGGTACTTTTGTGTCCAGGATTCATAGGGTGACAGTGCCATTGCTCCCTTATTCCTGCACATTGTGGCTGAGTGAGAATAGGGCATGATATCATTAACCATATCCCTGTGTCTACCAGTTCCAAACATCATGAGACACTTGGGGAAAGAAGCCACAAGGAGGTAGATCCTATGTTGTGGCAGTTAGGAGCTAATCTACATCATTAGTAGAATCATGCAGTTTACTAGATTGTACCATGTCAGTATCCCAGGCATTAATGCTCTCCCACGTGGGGTGGAGGGTTGCTTTGCCTGTGGAAACTAGCATGCTAGCAACTATTATATTCAATTATAGGCTTTCAATTATATGCTAGGTCCACCAGCATCCTGAAGAATTGCAGTCCAGCAACAGCTGACGATAATGTGCAGCTTACCCTTTTTGTGTCCCCCAATATTGTTTCTGTTGTCTTTCAAAGTAATTTTTCTTCCATTGGTGCTCTTCAGATATTGAGAGTGCAACTGTATGCACACTTAGACAAAAAAGAGCCCTGCAGCTCCCAGCATCCCCCAGCTAGCCATGCTAAGAGTTGTTGCCCTGGAAAGAGATTAAAGGCTTTGGATGAGGTAGGAGGTACAGAAGCTCAGTCCCAGAGGCCAAACCCAGCCTTTCAAGGGATCCCAGGCTAGGTTTTCACCGTGCCACAGATGGCCATACTTCTTTCCACGGACTGCCACTCATTGGGTGGTTTCTAGTTCTGCTTTCATCCTCTTTTCTAAAAGTTTGACATGGATCTTCTAAGCATTTAAGAGATTTAAGTTGAAATATGTCAGTATTTTGGCTCTGTCCTTCTGCCTTCAGCTGCTCAAAAGGGCTCCTTTGAAATGAAATTTGGCCTTCAGGCTAAAAGAGTTTGAACACCCCTGCTTTAGTGAAATTTTCAGACAGTCAAACTAAGATCTTCACCCTCCATTGAAATAATGGGAAAAGTTTGTATTCAGGGCTGTATGCAATGAGATAGTTCCACTTCTGCAGCTGAGGTAATGCTAGCATAAGTGACCTCTAATGCAACATCAGTAGCATGTTCTTTTGCAACATGTTTTCCCAGAAAACTTCTTGTGCCAGCTTCTGCTCTTAGTATTGCCCCACAGGTCATTGATGCCAGGGCTATATTAATTACATAAGCAGAGGAGCTACACTGCGTACTATCTACATTTATGGATTTATTAGTTTACTTGCTTGTAGTGGTGCTGTAAAATTTAGTAATTAGATTGCCTCTTCGTCCAGTCTCACTTGTTTGTAAGGAGCACCTTTTAACAGGCCTGGATCAGGGGTTTACGAATTTACAGTTAAATTTGGAAATGATTGCAAGCTTCTAAGCATGCAGATTCTGTATCTGGGCAGCACAACCTTGTGCATGTGCTGCATTGGTTGGATTACCATATTTTTCCATGTATAAGATGGCATTTCTCTTTAAAACATTTAGCTAAAAATGGAGGTGCGCCTTATACACGGGGGGGGGGAGCAAGGGGGGGGGGGGGCCGGGCGTGATTGTTGTGCATGGGGGGATGACGGTGCACACGGGTGGGGGAGAGGCAAAGCGGCACAGGGGGGCAGCGAAGTGGTGCGCGCGCACAGCAGCTTGCTTGCTGCAAATCATTAGGAAAAGTGGGGGACGACCTCTACACGGAGGCATGTTATAGACGGAAAAATACGGTAACTCTTTCCTTGCCTAGTCTTTTGCTGCTTTCCTCCTCCTCACTGCTTTGGCTGAGGAGAACTCAGCAGCAGCATCCCAACTTTTAATCACCTACCATCTTTTAATCACATCTACCATCTCTTTTGCAGGTTCACTCATTGTCACTGCTGTTCAACAACTTTGGCTCCAAGGAGGCACTGTGGGATTCCAAATGACAGCTCCCAAGCAGGGGAGGTAATTGAGTCCCATGTTGGTGGGGCTCCTCACCCTTTGCAACCTTTCTTTTGAGCCCTGAAGGAGCTCTCCATGGTGCCAAACCCCATCCCAAAATAGGTTCATCACCACAGAGCACCATGGATTGCTTCTTTAAAGCTCAAAATGGATAAACAGTGCTACTGACATAGGAAGCCCTGCTTCCAGGATGCACTTTGCTCTCACACACGTGCAGAAACTGATTTACATGGAACAAGGATTCACTTTGAGGAAGAACCCTCATCCCAGCCTACGTGGGGACATTTGTTATTTTACAAGTAATAAAATAATGAACTAACCAGGGTAAGTTTGCCCATCACTAATCATTATCAGCATTTATATACCTTTTATCAAAAGTCATCAAGGTAGTGTGGTCCACCAGAACCTGAAAAGTTTAGCTATGAATATATAAACAAACAGTGTTTGAACACAGGCACAGTATTCCATGACCTAAGCAAAAGCCTCTTTGCCAAATTCCTAAGAGCAAAGGGAGGTATTAAGCTGGCATGATAAAGATAACTATGTTGATGTCAGGCTGGCCGGCTGGGGAGTTTATTCCATAATGGGAAAATTATGGAGGGAAAGGATGCGGTTTAGATATAGCAGTTTAATTGAGTGGTGTCCAGCTAGTGCCCTCTACCAATGAATAGCATCCATCAGTGGAACAGGGAAGAGAAATATTTGGTCATTCCCTTTCCTTCACACACTCCCTACAGTCTGCTGTAGAGGGCTGCAGGATCTATTGCAGCAGGTCGAGGGAGAAGGGAACTGTAAGGTGAAGGGATAGTGGCCAAAAATTCCACTGCTGGCTCCTTCCATCTACCAGGGGGAACTGGTTAAATACCACTCACCAAGAGCAGTAGAATACTACTGTGCAGCAAGACTAAATACACACGGGAGGCTTGAATTTTCCCAAACTTTGAAGTGTTTGTTGAGATCACATATCTAGATAAGCCATATAGCCAGTCTGAGGAGAGCGTTTTATCTAATGAGAAGCAAGATTTCTCCAATGCCTATTGAATATAATAATAGGAATGTAAATCTGAATAAGCAAAGGAATGTCCAAGATACAAGAGAGAACAGTCCTGTGCACATCTGGGATCATCTTTGGACAGTGGCCTAATCCTTGTTACACTGTTTGGAAAAGTTGTATACAAATGCATGCATTTAGCATTTCTCAAGCCATTTTCCTATGTATCCTAGGTTGGAAAATGTCTCCACAGTTAAACCTACATGGCAGAAGAAGTATGTGATAAACTCAAAACTATAGTAAATTTTCAAGATAAAGTATTAGATAAAATGTTTATTTCTAAGAACTAATGTTTTTGCATGTTGTGGAATTTTTACCCCATTCCTGGTGAGATAAATCTTCCCCCAATGAATTCCAATGGTTGATACCCACAGCCTGATTCCCTAGACCCTATTTGTGCTTTTGTTTTTGAGGAACTCATAGAACTTTTCACATTGCTTGTGTTTGGGCATAAAGAAACCTCAATGACAAAACCAACAGATTATAAGTTAATTTATGCCTCAGGTTTGTTTGACTTTCCAGAAAGAAAACAGTGTGTGGTTGAAATCTGGGGAGGTCATGCAGGTGACAGAATACAAAAACATTATGGAAAGAACCTCCCTTCAAAAGAAGATCTTGAAGATCCTCTTTTGTATAAATTCTAAAATGCAAAGTGGGAGTGGGGAGGTTTTGCTGCACTTCTTTAATTTATGAGAATTAGATCACTTAGAAAATTGGCCCAAGATCTTAATGAGATGATCTGTCATATACTATTTCTCAATAAATTACATAGAAATGACAGTTCAAACTGTTGCAATTATGAGACAATGAAATGTGGACTCTTAGCACTCCCACCCCTTCTAAGGTGCATCTGCCCCTGAGCTAACAAGCAGTGGATAAAGATTTAAAATTATTGGAATATAGAATACTAGTTTTTCTATTCATATCAAAATGATAAACTGTCAATTAAAAATTGTCAATAAAGGCACAACTCTATGGCCTCCAAGGTCCTGGGATTCCAAAGGCTGAGCTCCTACCCTGCCCTGCCATCACAACTAGTGCAGAAAGAACCATACTGTCCTTCCCACCCACCCAGCATTGCAACTGGGCCTCTGAGTTGGGAAGAAGGAGTGGCAAGGACACTGAGGCTGCAGATTTGCAGCTCTTCCAATCAATGCCCCAGAGTCCTTCCCTCTCCAGCACTAAATCTAGATGGAACAAAAAGGCAGTCTGGAGAAAAATAGGGTACAAGGTGCAATGTCAGTGGAGGTCATGCTGTACACCTCTGAATCTGGAGCTGTTGTGCATCTTCCTCAGAGCCCATGCAATTGCACCCTCAATATCCTATTTGGTTACAGCAATGACAAATATTGGAAACAAATGAAAATATCATCATTGAAAGAATGCTTGGATAAAATGGAGAAGTATGAAAACATGATAAAAAGGAGAAGAAAACTTTGTCAGATTCAACTGCAACAATCACTTTTATACATGTCTGTAATGCTGGTGAATTATACCTAGAAGTTTGAGCATGCCTCCAAGTTATAGTGAGTTATATGTAAGGTTTTAATAAGTCACTTGAAATCACTTGAATGGGGTCACTTAATGGCTGTTTCTAAGCAGCCAGTCTACAAATGGGAACTCTGAGATCTCTTTACTGCTACTATGTGTGCTATCATGTTGCAGGCCAAAAAGTTACTTGGGCTGACTCCGAGGTGTTCCTGGACTCTGAAGCAAGCTACTTGGCTCCTTCTGCCCTAGAAGGATGGTAACAGCTTCCAGGGTCTGTGGCAGAACTCAGCGGTTTCTTCAAAGCCCACCATTGCCACAACTATTTGTTCCAATGACATCACCTTTCACCTCCCTTCAGTTGGGGAAAAAGCCTGGTTCTCCTAATGTTGCAAGCCCATTAGGGAGGCATTGAGTGTGCAGTCCTATACCTGTCCTATTGATTTCTGCTTAATCTCACAACTTTGTGAGTAAGATGGTGCCTGAGCTTTGTTTGCCTCAAGTCCCATTTATTTCAGTGGGAGAGTTAACCACATACTTAAATCTTTCCCATTGAAAGATGGAAGCTTACTTCAACAACAACGCTTCCGCCCACCTCCAGCAGCACGCCGCTCCCGGGCAAGCGAATGCAGGCAGACGCACGCGGCTGTGACCTCGACGGCAGCCAGCTCCACCGGCCAGCGCGGGCGCACGCGGCGCCGGAGAGCGCCGCCCGCCGGCCCAGGTGATCGGGTGCGCGCGGTGCGCGACGGGGCGGGTCTCGGAGGCGCCCTGCGGAGTCAAAGCCGCGGCAACGGGCAAAGGGGTCGCCGCCGTTTGGGGTGCCGTTCGGGGGGACGAGAGGGGGGCTGGGCTGGCCATGGACTCTTGTTGCAATAGGCTTGCCTACTGCTGATTCTTAGGGAACAGGAAGGATCCCCCCTTTTTTTTTCTTTTCTTTTTCTCTTTTTATCGTTCTTTTCTCCTCCTTCGACCTACTTTATAATTTTACCCTGCTTTAATCAGTGCTTTGAGTCACTCCTGGCCATGTCGACATTTATATATCCTGGGGAACCCACGGGGGCTGCTATTGGCGTGGTCACGGGCAATGGTCGTTACAACAATAGGGGCTTAACGTGTCCACATAGAAGAAGGATGGACAGATGGCTGACACCTGTCCCTCCTTCTGATCCTGCCCCCAACCAGAGGGCACCAGGTAGCCTTGTCAACCACCCCTCGGGTCTGACGGTGCTGCTGCTCAATGCCAGGTCGGTCAATAATAAATCTTCC
>NW_025335399.1:346043-353219 GCF_004798865.1 Varanus komodoensis | reverse complement strand
AACAACAACAACAACAACAACAACAACAACAACAACATGCATTCCACTGTGGCCTGTCAGCATGTGCCAACAATGCTCCATTTGCTGTTCCAACCAGGAATTTGGAATTACAATAGTAATGAGGCTCTCTATGTAATGTAACAATGGAGGAACTAGATGTTACCTTTGTGACTCATAGATCAAAGACTATGATTTATCTATTGATTGATTTGTGCCAAGAAAATCACACTCTGGGAGGTGCACAATCATAAATAAAACTGGATGAAAACAATAATAAAGCAAATCATCAAAAGGCAATAAAAACACAGCAACAGCAGAATAAAATGAGCACCCATCCCAGTAGACCCACTTATATTCCAAAGGCTGGCTTCTTTAGAAAAGCATTTGCTTGCAGGCAGAAGGAGAGCACAGAGGGAGTAAACCAAGCCTTGCTTGGGTATTCCTGCCAAGGGCCTCTTTTGCACTGCCACCAAGCACACCTCTGATGGTGGTAGAATTAAAAGGAGTAACTCTCCCAAAGAGCAAAACGATCAAGGCATGCTCATCTGGGAGAAGACAGCTTGGTCCCAAGCCATAGAGAACTTTATAGGTCATAACGAGCACTTGTAATTCTGACAACCAGTGAAGTTGCTGTAACAAGGGAGTCACTTTAACTGGTCAGCCACTGCTCCCTGTGACTGGCTGAGCCTGGCCAGTTCTGCAGACTGGGAGTGGCCACCTAAGATCCTCTTCCATCCACTGTCTGGCTGCAGCACCCTGGAGCTGCTGACATTTCTGAACAGTTTTCAAAGGCAGTCTCACATAAGGTGTGTTACAGTAGTCCAAATGGGATGCAACTAAGGCATGTGTGACTGTGGCCAGATCTGATACTCAGGTACAGGCTCAGCTGGTGGCCATCGCTGACATTCCTGGTCATCACCGAAACAAGAGTATGATTATAAAATAATTGGCTGTTGAATATGGACTATCCAATGAACAGTGCTGCTGAATACGATGTTGCCAGTGTTACCCTGGGAGAGCAGAGGTGCAGAGAGATAAAGGTGGCCTCTGCTACCAGCCAAGAGACCAAGGCCAAGGACCATTAGACAGTTGTACCTCTGCCTCCCAGGAAGAACTGCATGGCAAGGGGGAGACCAAGCTGCCCCCATCCATCACCAAGAGAAGGAACAGCTCCTCCAGGGCTTGCTTACTTCTTCCATCCATGTTCCTTCTTCTGTGTTGGATTGTGAATCCACTGGATTTCAATATTAATCTAGACCTTAGAAAATAATAGGTGCTATAAGTGTATCAAGTAGCGATAATCCACTGTTGCTGCTACAAATTAAAAAATAATAGCAAGGGTGGTTTAATCCAGTTCACATTAAGAACTTTTAATGCACTGATATAAATGGGAGAGATTCAAACCTTTACAAAAGCCCAGTTAACTGAAGTGACCAATTCCACACTGGAGTTTTTAAAGGAAGAAGACTGAAGGTGAAATCAAATATCATTTCCAATTATTTCAAAAATGCAGATACTTTCAAATAGATACCATGATCACTGTTTTCATTAACTGTGTTTTCCATCAGTTGGCTCTCAACTGCATACAGACCTATGCAGTATTACAGGAATAACATGTTTTCCTCCTTCATCAATGTTTAGAACACAGACTTTTGTGTATTGCTAGGAATGGGTGACTGTACTTTCAAAAATAATAAAAAAACTGAAAGAGTTTCTTGTCCATGAAGCATAAACAAGGTCCTTAAAAGTGCTTCAGATGAGAAAAAAAAAGGTGACTGACATGTCCTAGAGGATTATGACAGGAGGAGGGATGGTGAATACAGTTAGCACAGAAAGGGTCTTATTTCCCAAACAGTCTAGAATGATTTGATAATTTGTAGCAGGAGCAGCAGGGGCGGCTACAAAGAAAGAAGGGGCAGCCTCTGGAGAGGGCAAACAAAAACAGATGTTCTTGTTCCACCCAGAGGCAGCCTTTGCGACCTCTGAGGTAACACTGCCATCTAGAGGACAGGAATAACAATAGACTTGAATTTCTTCCCTTAAAGGTTTTTTTCCCCCCTACTGGATTTTTTTGACGTTCTTGACACCATGGCACCTAAGTATACGTGTTGCTGCTCAGTTATTGCTACTCAGCAATTGCGACAACTTCCATGGGTGAGGCTGCCGCAGCAGAGGAAACTGCCATATCACCTGCTACCATCATCACCACCAGAGATGCTTTGAAATTTGAGGCAAGATGGCCAGTGTCGGGTGTTACGCTTCCAACAGTTTCTGATCCTTTGTCAGGAGGGATGGCATGTGGTAATTCACAATGTGTCCCATCCCTCCCCCCCTGCAGTTTGGCCAAAGAAGAGTCCACTAAAAAGACCAGCAGTGCAGCTAAGTGACAAACTCCAAGGACTCGGGACCTTCAAAAGAACCCCAGAAAGCAGCAAGTGATGGCAACTGGGCCTGGCATCAGCATCTGGGCTGGCAGAGATGACTCAGCTCCCTGAAGCAAACTTTATTTATTCTTATTTAAAATACATATATTTCATAGTTAGGGCAGCATGTACCTGGTGAAAGACACTCAACCAATTATTTTTACTTTAAATATATCAGGGAAGAGTCACATAATGCCGCCTGGAACTTGCCGCTGCTCCGTTGCCCACTGCTGCCACTGCCTTCCCAAGGCCAGGACCACCGGCCCAGGCCCCTGCTCCAGCCTGCTTCCCCCAGTGTGTGTGAGAGACACACCGGGATGTGGTGGGGCACGGGGAGGGGCCCTGTGGCCTACAAAGCACCGGAGGCGTCCAGGGCAGGCCCCTTGGAGCGAACCAGCGTGTCGGATGGCCCCACCTCCATCCGTGCCACCTGGAGCCCACACCGCTCGGAACTCGCCACTGCTCTGTCACCCGCTGCTGCCACTGCCGCCCCGAGGCCAGGACCACCGGCCCAGGCCCCTGCTCCGGCCCACTTCCCCCGGCGTGTGTGAGAGACGCGCCGGGACGGGGTGGGGCACAGGGAGGGGGCCCTGTGGCCTACAAAGAGCCAGCGGCGACTGGGGCCAGCGGCCTCAGGCCGAAGAGCAATGGCCTAAGGGCGGTGACGCCGTCGTTTGGGGGCCGAGCGGGGGGCTGGGCTGGCCGGGGACTTTGGTGGTGGCTATGGTTTCATCTGTGGGCTAGCAGTGGATTAAAGTAGGATGTTTTTAGGAATTTTAATTGTCAGTTTTAGGTTGCTTTTACTTGGTGCATCTCATGCTTTACTATGATGTTGCCTGGGGAGTGGTGGGCGCCGTCATCGGGGTGGTGATGGGCAATGGACGTTATTGGCGTTGGGGGTCTAATGGGTCTGCATAGAAGAAGGAGGGACAGATGGTTAACACCTGTCCCTCTTTCTGGTTATTCCCCCAGCTGGTGGGTTCCAGGTAGACTTGTCAGCTGCCCCCGGGCCTGTCAGTGCTGCTGCTTAATGCTAGGTCAGTCCAAAATAAGGCAACACTCATCCATGATTTGATCATGGATGAGAGGGCCGACCTGGCTTGTATCTCAGAGACCTGGGCAGGTGAGGGGGGGATGTTTCCCCCTCACAACTGTGCCCGCCTGGGTACCTGGTCCAGCACCAACCATGCCTGGAGGGGAGGGGAGGGGAGGGGAGGAGGGGTCGTTCTGGTTTATCGAGCTTCTATTTCCCTTGTGGGGCTTCCTGTCCTCTCAAGGCCGGGGCTGGAGTGCCTCCACTTGGTGTTGGGCGACGGAGACAGTTTGGGGATTCTGTTGGTGTACCGTGCACCCTTCTGCCCAACAGACTCCCTGCCTTTGCTGATGGAGATCGTCTCGGACCTGGTGTTGAGGACCCCCAGGATGTTGGTCCTGGGGGACTTCAATCTCCATGCCGAGACGGTTCTAACCGGGGCGGCTCAGGACTACTTGGCCTCCATGGCGGCCATGGGGCTGTCTCAACATGTCAGTGGCCCGACCCATGAACATGGACACACTCTGGACCTGGTTTTCTCGAAGGGGCAGGAAGAGGGTGATCTGAGGGTGAGGAATTTAAGTTTGACGCCCTTGTCAAATTACTTCCTCATAAGTTTGAGCTCGAGAGCGGCCTTTCCCTCTGTAAGGGTGCGGACCAGATTGTATTGGTCCACCCCCGGGGCTGGATGGATCCTGATGGATTCCTGAAAGCTCTGGGGGATTTTCCGGTTGACAAGGCTGGTGATCCTGTCGATGCCCTGGTTGAATTGTGGAATGGGGAGATAACCAGGGCTATTGACACGATCGCTCCCAAGCATCCTCTCCCACCTGGCAGAGCCCATTCATTTCCTTGGTATACACCTGAATTACGGGCAATGAAGCAGGTTGGGAGATGTCTAGAGCGTAGGTGGAGGAGGTCATGGGGTGAATCTGACTGAACACACTTAAGAGCCCATTATCGGACCTATGCTGTGGCGGTGAGGACGGCGAAGAAGAAATTCTTCTCCGCTTCCATTGCCTCCTCACAATGCTGTCCGGCGGAGCTCTTTCGGGTGGTGCAAGGGCTGATACAGCCAGGCCCAAAGAAAGATCTCGTACCACCCCCAAAGGCCTGCTGTGATGACTTTGCCAGGCCAGGCATTTCAGGGAGAAAATTGCTCAGATTTGCCACGAGCTTGATTCTACTATTGAACCAGACTCTACTGAGGAGATGCCAACGACACTGTTGAGTCCACAATTAATGGATGAATTTCAGTTGTTGCGGCCTGATGATGTGGACAAGGTGCTTGGACAAGTACGCCCTACCACCTGCTTACTAGACCCATGCCCATCTTGGCTACTTAAGAAAGCCAAGGATGGGATTGGGACCTGGATCCTGGAGGTGGTCAACGCCTCTTTAAGAAATGGTTGTGTACCTTCCTCTTTAAAAGAGGCAGTAGTCCAGCTGTTGTAACCCCCCTCATAATCAAGCACGTAGCCAGGGCATGGCTCATCGTGAGTAGCACGTAGCCAGGGCATAGCTCATCACGAGTAAAAAGCATGATCAGGGTGTCCTGTTCGCATGAGAACAAGTACACGAACACGGATATGCATGCTACGCAAAGCTGACAACAAAGCAGGCTACGCTCCAGCATTACCAGTATCACCGCAGCCGTTATGCCCTTGTACCCACACTTGCTTGCTTTAGCATGATACATGTGCAAATGTGCTTTCCCCTATTGTTCCCCTATTGTTCGCTGTCATTCAAGCATAAGTATAAAAATCCTGCCTTCGATCTGCTCAGCACTGCACTCTAACGAGTCAGACACAGTCAGACATCAAAAAAAAAAAAAAAAAAAAAAATCAGAAGTTAGATGGCTTTGAGGGAAAGTTACTTAGTGAATTAGTGGAAATAGCCCAGAAAGTATTCAACAGTAATCCTAGTGAAGGAGGCTAAGAAACTGATGTTGGGCCAGGACCTCCAGATCATCGGCGCCCACACGGTAGAGACCCTTCTCTGAAGCCCACCTGATCGCTGGATCTCCAACGCTCACACCATGCAATATCAGGTATTACTGTTGGACCCTCCCCGGGTAACCTTCTCCAAATCTCCAAGACGATGGTCCTAAATCCGGCCACCCTCCTGCTGGGGGACGAACAGGAGGGCCCCGCCCCTGACTGCACTGAAGCCCTTGACACTATCACCGGCACCAGACCAGATCTGTCCGATGTCCTGCAAAGCCCGCCGGCCCACAACCTATTTACAGATGGGAGCAGTTTCGTCAAGGACGGAGTCCGGTATGCGGGAGCAGCGGTGGTCACCAGATCTGAGGTAATATGGGCCCAGTCACTGGGACACGGCACGTCAGCCCAAAGGGCGCAGCTCATCGCCCTAGCACAAGCCCTCCGGTGGGGGAAGGGGAAGACTCTTAACATTTACACGGACAGCTGGTACGCCTTCGCCACGGCTCACGTCCACGGGGCGTTGTACCAGGAAAGGGGACTGTTGACCTCCGGGAGGAAATAATTTTTCTGACAAAAGAAATAATGGAGGCCCTCTGGTTGCCAGAACGCATGGCTATTATTCATTGCCCTGGGCACCGGCGGGATGAGTCGCCGGTCTCTCAAGGAACTGTCAGAGAGGCGGCCCTAAGACCAGTAGGGCCACTAGAGATCCTCCCGGTACATCTGCCTCCCCGAGTTCTTCCTGAACGGCCAACTTATTCACAGAAGGAAAAGGACTTGGGCGCACTCTTGAAGTTGGCGGTCACTAGACGGACCTCCTTCCGTTTGCCCTCCTACGCACGCGATGCTCCCCTTATAGGAAGCAATTGTATTTGGGCGACCGCCCCCTCTGCTCCCCCGCCTGGCGGAGGAGACGCGCGCCGAGTTGTCTAACCACAACTTGCTTGAGTCCTTGCAGGCCCTCGATCGCGTCTGGCATGATATTCGCCGACAGGTTCGGTCCAACATGGGCGAGACTACTGAGGCTCCAGACCCCGTGGCCGACCATCCCCCACGCGTAAACCCGGGAGATTGGGTCTGGCTAAAGAACTTTCACCCTGTCACTCTAGGTGCCCGGTGGCTAGGACCCTTCCAGGTGATCCTCTCCACTCCTACGGCGGTAAGACTGGCCGAAAAACCCCACTGGTTCCACGTGACACAGATAAAGCCTGCTTCACCAGTCCTCTCAGAACAATGGACGGTGCACCAAACCGGAGACCCTCTGCAAGTCAAGTTAAAAAAGGGTCTCCTCCCAGCAGCCCTCCTGATTCTTCTCACCCGCCCAGTAGGCTGTCCCCTCCCTAACCCACACCAGCCACTTACCATGGAATGGACATTGCAGACTGCAGACTGATTGGCAGGCCTCCCCGCCAGTAGCAACCGTCCTAGGGGTGAATGTGTTTCTCCTACTCGGAAAATTATGGGAGCGCCTGCCCATGGGGGCTCCACCTCTCTATAACATTAGAAGAGTTCTCAGGTCGAGGGACCTGTGTCATGGGTCCCGGTGGGCCCCGCAATGATCCACGATACGCTGCTACCTTACTCCTGACCCCCGCAGCATGCCCCTACCTCCTGGCAGCCCCGAATGGGACTCTTTTTGCTTGCCAATCCGGCCTCACCCCGTGCAGCTTATGTGCTGCCTTGGATGAGAAATGCTGCTTTTATGCAAATCATTCAGGCATCATCCATAGCAGTCTAGACCTAGTCAAAGCCTGCCTGGAGGACTGGAAAAGGC
>NW_025335399.1:279207-345943 GCF_004798865.1 Varanus komodoensis | reverse complement strand
GCATAAAAGCAGCATTTCTCATCCAAGGCAGCACATAAGCTGCCTTGGATGAGAAATGCTGCTTTTATGCAAATCATTCAGGCATCATCCATAGCAGTCTAGACCTAGTCAAAGCCTGCCTGGAGGACTGGAAAAGGCGCCGCCAGGAGGGTTCCAACTGGTATCCGCGCCTCTTTAACTGGTCCCCCTGGCTGACCAGTCTGCTCTCTTCCCTTGCTGGACCCCTTTTAGGGTTGTTATTGCTCCTTATCTTTGGGCCCCTTCTGCTCAGTTGGGTCACCCGCCTTGTCCAGCAGCGCGTCAACGCTACGAAAGTACTGGCATTTCATGTCAGGTCTCATCTGGGGCAGGGTAATGTTTACAAGCTCCGCCCACTAATGGTCCACGGAATCAATGATTCGATTCCCCAAAAGACCAGTAGGGAATGTTGTAACCCCCCTCATAATCAAGCACGTAGCCAGGGCATAGCTCATCACAAGTAAAAAGCATGATCAGGGTGTCCTGTTCGCATGAGAACAAGTACACGAACACGGATATGCATGCTACGCAAAGCTGACAACAAAGCAGGCTACGCGCCAGCATTACCAGTATCACCGCAGCCGTTATGCCCTTGTACCCACGCTTGCTTGCTTTAGCATGATAAATGTGCAAATGTGCTTTCCCCTATTGTTCGCTGTCATTCAAGCATAAGTGTAAAAGAGTATAAAAATCCTGCCTTTGATCTGCTCAGCACCGCACTCTAACGAGTGATGGTCCCTGCCGGCAGGTAAATAAATCTCTCTCGATAATTCCAACCAGTCTCTGGTCTCATCCATAACACCGCGCCATACAACACCAGCCAGTCCTAAAGAAGGCATCCTTGGATCCAGAGGTGGCCACCAATTATAGACTGGTGGCCAACATCCCGTTCTTGGGCAAGGTGCTAGAGCGGGTGGTGGTGGGACAACTCCAAGCATTCTTGGATGAAACTGATTATCTGGACCCATTTCAGTCCGGCTTCAGACCCGGGTACGGCACTGAATTTGCCTTGGCTACCCTGTACGATGACCTGTGCAGGGAGAGAGACAGGGGGAGTGCGTCCCTGTTAGTTCTCCTGGACATCTTAGCGGCTTTCGATACCATCCAACCATGGTATCCATGGCTAGTGGGATTGGGAGTTGGAGGCACCGCATGGCGGTGGTTCCGCTCCTATCTCAACGGCCGATTTCAGAAGGTGGTGCTGGGGGACTATGGCTCTGCACCATGGCAGTTATGCTATGGAGTTCTGCAGGGGTCCATTTTGTCCCCCTTGCTATTCAACATCTACATGAAACCGCTGGGAGAGGTCATCAGGAGGTGTGGGCTGCGGAATCATCAGTACGCTGATGATACCCAGCTCTACCTCTTGTTCTCTACCAATCCAGGTGAGGCAGTGGCTGTAATGAACCGGTGCCTGGCTGAGGTAATGGGCTGGATGAGGGCCAATAAACTGAAGCTCAATCCAGACAAGACGGAGGTCCTGTTGGTGGGTGGTTCAGGCCTCAGGATGGGGGACTTAGGCCTTGTCCTAAATGGGGTTGCACTCCCTCTGAGGGACAGAGTTCGCAGCTTAGGAGTGCTCCTCGACCCTGAGCTGTCTTTAGAAGCTCAGGTGATGGCGGTGGCAAGGAGCGCTTTCCTTCAGCTTCAGCTGATCCAACAGCTGCATCCCTTCCTGGAGAACGACTGCCTGGCGACAGTGACACATTCCTTGGTAACTTCCCCATTAGATTTCTTCAATGCACTCTACATGGGGCTACCCTTGAAGACGGTCCAGATACTTCAATTGGTGCAGAATAGAGCTGCCAGGCTGCTGATGGGGACTGGGCATTGTTCTCATATAACCCCAGTTCTCCATCAGCTCCACTGGCTCCCAATTGAAGTCCAGGCCCAATTCAAGGTGTTGGTTATGACCTATAAAGCCCTCAACGGCTTGGGTCCTGGGTATCTAAAGGAACACTTGTGTCCATATATGCCCTCCCGCCCCTTGAGATCAGCAACAGATGCCCTTCTCCGGGAGCCCTCTGTGAATGATATTAGGAGGGTGAGTACCCAGAGGAGGGCTTTCTCTGCAGTGGCGCCCCATCTATGGAATGCGCTCCCCAGAGAGGTCTGCCTGGCGCCGTCGTTATTTGTTTTTCGGCGCCAGGCTAAGACCTTTTTATTTAAAACTTATTTAATTGTTAATTTATTCGTTATTTATAGGATTTTAAATCTTTTAAGCCGAGCTGCACCGGGTTTTAATATTTTTATTGTGTGATTTGTTATATTTTGCTCTTGTTGTGAGCTGCCCCGAGGCTTTGTTGCAATGGGGGCGGCATAAAAATGTTTTAAATAAATAAATAATCATGATGGTGAGTTTAAATGTGCAACTGCACATATTTAGATGTTCTTTCTATTCTTTCTTTTGTTGTTTGTTGCTTGTTTGAGTTTTTCTCTCATATATCAGGAATGATCCAAAAGAAGAACAACAGTTAATTCCTAAATAGAGATTCTAAAACTTCCTTGTTAGGTCCAAGTGTAACCTGGGACAAATCTTCTTCACAGTGAGCTCCAAGGTTGCCACCATCAGTGTCTGTGGCAGTCCTTAATGGAGACAGTTCAGAGGCTCAATTGAGAATCATCATGATGTGGGTACTGTTCATGTATGCTGTTCTTCTATGGTGTGATATGGGCTGCTGTTCATATGCATGCAATTGGCATCTTAGTCTTTGGTGAATGCATTGCCTTCTTGCTGCACTAGATGTAGGTGCTTATTCTTCTAGAACAGGAGCAAGCACATTTTCCTTATTATTTTTTTTTTAAAATATAGTTTTTACTGCAACAGGATAAAAACAAAGAACAAAAGGGAAAGAAAGAAGTTTTTTCATAAAGGTGTATCCATTCACAATAACCATTCATTATATAATTAACAAAAACAAAGAAACAAAGACTCAGTACTTCTGTTATATGTGTGTGTGTATGTGTGCAGTCCATTCAACAAAATAAGCACCCAGAGGTACATTGTACATTGTCTCTACAACAAGCTGTAGACATACATTCAAATTCAGCAAAAGCAGTAAAATCTTCAGACTACTGAATCATCGGTGGTGATTATTCATTCTCTCTCGCTGGAAGTACAAGTGGTTTTGCAACCTTAAAGTCTCTCAGCATCCATTTTTGCAATTCATCTGTTAATCGCCATATCACAGGAAAATAATTTAAAAGTGCAGAAACAGCTGCAATGATCACAGATTTAACCTTCAAGCACAAAATTTATGCAGACAGCAGCTTCCAACCAGGCAGAAACCTGCATAGGTCATTCCTACACCATATACCCCAACATAGCAGAACCAGAAATATTCCTATTCTAGATATCCAGAGAATTTCTGCTTCATATAGGAGAATTTCTAAAATTAATTCTGCAACTGGAGTTCAATTTGCAGGAGTTTTCATTTTCCCCAGGTTTCTTTTATCTCCCCCTCTTCCCATACTCCATTACTGGGCTGCATTGATAAAATACTGCCCCTCCCCACCAAAAAATGTGGTTTTATACTCTCATTTTATTGCTTTGTGCACTATTTTACTGAGAGTCACGTGTATGCTGGCGGATTAGAAAAATATGACACCAAAGAGACACCGGCACCAACACAACACGACACGACACTGGATGCAATCATATGTCCAAATTGATTTTCGAATTTTGCATATTACATTCTGTTTATCAGAAACTGGGTTGCATTTCGTACTCAGAAATCATCTTGCTACCTGAGGCATCTATCATGTGGTAAATCTGAAGCAGATGTACAACTGATGGATTCGGATGACGGTTAAGGGATGCAAGTGGGTAGGTACAGTTGCCCACCCCAATCTATAGGGATGTTATTTTAAATAGCAGTGTGTTCTTATACATAAATATTCAGAAGAAAGCCCCACCGATTTCAATGGGACTTACTCCCAGATAAGTGTATATTGAATTGCAGCCTAAGTCCCACTTGTGTGAACAGGTTTGAAATTTAAGCTGAAGAGTTTCTAGGTGGATAATGTCCATCTTATTTAGTGGGTGAGGAGAGACAGGGAAGTGTTACTTAGATTTTCTTCCACAGTTGATAAAATATCTTAGCCCACTCTAAGTAAATGGATGTGAAATCTGGAACAGTACACACATAATGTCAAAATAGTTTGCATTGTGTCAGAAGTACCCATAGCTCACTGGTGGCCCATGTGCTTTGCAAGCACGTGATCACTGGTTGTAGTTCAGTCTGTGGCACTTGAGACAGCAGGGCTGGAAATGGCTGCTGCTGAAGACTCTGGAAAATTAAAAAAAATCACAATACTGCTCTAGATGAAACAAAGATCTGCCTCTTTACATGACAGCAGATCCAGGTATTCCTTGCTTGCCAGTATGTCTTTGAATCATAGCTTAGGCAACTGTCAGTGACTTCCATGTGAAAAAGTACATTTACGTCATTCTCAGTGGTCTCTTGTAAAATCCAAATTTTGTCCAAAGTGAAATCCAAAGAAAAATCAATAGTTGCTCCTGAAAAGCAGTACATCATCTAGCTATTTAGTTATGTTTCCATCTAAGATTGCTTCAGCTTTATTTCTGCTTATGCAGCCAAACCTTCACCACCCACACATGAAGGGGTGGGGATGCCTTAAGAAGGGGATCTATCCTAGCAGCCCCATAACAATTCAATTGCACAGAACATCAAGAGATGGGGGATCTGATAAGCTATAAAACAGGGGATCCCCATCATGGTGCCCACAGGCATCATGAAACCCATGAAGTTCTCCATGTGCTCATGAAGTTCTCCATTCCTTGCTTCTTCAAAGACATTTTAAAAAAAACCTCTTGGAAAATGTTGAGGTAGTCTTCCCCTTCCCTCCTTCTAGCCTCTTATCATTCTTTAGCCTTGCTATTCCTCTCTTCTGGTCTACTCTTTCCTTCCCAACACCATTTCTTTTTGAGTAGCCAGTCCCCAAAGCATCCATTGACTAACCACATCCCTAGGAGCCATTTTGTGGTTGTGCGCACAGTACCTTTTCAAATTTCCAAATGTACCCATGGGCCATAACAAGGACATAAAGACAAGGACATAAAGACAAAACATGTCCTTGTCTGAAGGGATATGTGCAGGTCTCATGTTTGGGACAGAACTTAGGACTACACATGTAAAACCAGTGGAGAAACCAAGACTGTGATATAGGCGGAGCTGGACACCAGTGTACTGCAGCTAGAGGGCAGCGCTGAGAGGGAGCAACTACAGCAGACACTGCTGGTGCTGGTATTTGTTCCTCAGCATGAATACCAGGGGTGATCTGACTGCAATGTCCTCATGCCAAGGTGAGCCATCAGTGGCCATAGTTCACCCACAACCACCTCCATCTGCTACAGAATCCACAAGAACACAACAAAGGGATTCATTTTGACAAAATGCTTGGTCCCTATTTCTCTTTCCACAAGTTTTCCTTTAACCAGCTGTTTGCTGCATGTTCTCCACCTTGGTTTCCAGGATGCTGCTCAATCTTTACACAAACCAATCATCTCTTTTCTTTCCTGATTTTTGAGAGTCCAGAAGATCAACTGGGCTGGGTATTGAATGACGTTGTTAGGTTTTCCCTTCTCCCACAGAGGGGAGTCACCTCTTTATAAAACTATACCAATCACCCTCCACACAACCTTCCACTGGGACAAAGCAGCCCATGACTTCCACCAGTTCCTCTTTCCAGTATGACCCACATTACATGCCCTGGCATCCTGCAAGGTCCCCAAGCTTCAGGAACAACTTTGTGGAGGCATGGGGAATGAAGCTGGAGAGGAACCCCATTTTATACGTAGAATTTATCTTGTGCCTCTCTGGAGCAAGCCCTATAATTATCAATAAATAGATATTTTTAGAAGCTAAAACTGTCGTTCTATTCTAACTGTAGTTCTGTAGCCTGTCAGCAATATAGATTAATGATTATTTATTTGGAATTACCATCTTCTAGTACTATTTCAAATTTGCCAAATGTTCAGCCTGGCTCTGCATTTGTGCTGTCCATAGCAGTGTTGCGGACTCCAGTTGAGCAACTCACTCCTAAGTCCAACTCATTTTGTGTCAGCAATTCAACTCGGACTCAACTCAGAAGCAACAAGTGAGTGACTCAATTAAAATTGAATCAGGATGTCTACATTTTTTATGACTGAGTTGCTCCAGGGCTTACTGTGTGGCAGGATATCCTGGAAGGCAGGCATGAACATAGCCAAGGTGGAGGGAGAGACGGAGTTTCAAGGGGATGGGGGCTAGATAGGGAATTTATTTATTTGTTTAAATCGAGGTTTAAACAAAACACTAAGGGCTTCACTGCATCAGTGAGAGAAGTGCAAATGGGAACATCAGGTGTGTTGCAACTCTCCCACCTCCACACACCCACCATGACGTCTCCTTTTGTAGTTAAAGTTGGCTTTTGAGACTAGAGAAGAGACTTGATACTTGACTTGGACTTGAAAGTAAAGATTTGAGACTTGACTTAAGACTTGAAGTAAAGGACTTGAGCATATCACTGGTCCATATAGATTAGAAGTAGGAATATACTGGATTTTAATTTAGGTAGTTTCTTTCCACAAAAGAAGCAGCACTCAGGATAACTTGCATCATACAATGGAAGTACCAAAAGGAGAAGGCATGGGTCACATGAAGTGGCTTCACTGCATGCAAGTTTTCTCTGATGAGAAGAGACCAGTCAAAAATGCAGCCATGTCCTGGTGGATGCCTGAGGAATTTCATCCTCTCAATTCAACTATCAAAGGACATCAGAGGCATGGCCAGACCCCTGACCTGTTTTTGGCCCATGAAATGCTTGGTGGATAGCAATTTTCTTGATCTAGGATTTATCAGTTTGGTGGGTTTTCCTATAGGAATATTTTTGAAGTTGGAGAGGGTGGGAGAATAGGCCATAGGTTATTCATCACTACAAATACAAGTTAACAATAGAAATAAGAGAGAGATGTCACTTTTTAACAGTAGTCACTACTGATCTTTCCCCCAGTCCCAGTATCATAGTAACCCACCATCCCAGTAACTGTCACTTACCATGCACTGTTACATACCAGTAACAAAAGGTGGTTCAGTATTCCTTCTTCCTTCCATCTGCCATTCTCTAGACACATTACTTGATTTTTAAAAAAAAGTCAAAAGAGCACTGGTAAAATGCTACAGGGACTGGGAACAAGGCACACTTGTGAAGCCTTATTTGTATTTTATTTCTTCTAGCATGATGATATGGAACAGAGTCAGGGTGTGTTTCTCCCAGGGACCACCCCCCCCCCTCCCCTGCCATCCAGCCCCCTGTGGCAGAGCTTCTTTCTGCTTCCTGGGGCTCAGAGGTTTTCTGGAGGCTGCCTCCTGCTGGCCTTCTCCGCCACTTACTCGGAAAATGTTCCTCTCTCCTGAAACATTTCAGGGCCTGGCTTAACAGCACTTCTGCACCTTTCCCTGTGACAACTGCCACAGAAAATGACCCTCCAGAGCACCCTGCATGAACATCTTAGGTGGCCTCCCTCCCTCCTCCCCTGTTTGAACCCTCTCCCTGGTGTGCCTGGAGTTTTTCTTGTGACAAGAATGAGCTGCCTGGTCAGCCATAGCTGGCCCTGCTCCTTGTGCCTGAGACTTTTCTCCTTATAGCCTACTTGGCAACTGGGGCTACTGCACTGGGACCAGTCCAAGTCTGCTTGCCCAGTCTACTGTCGCTGCAGCCCAGACACAAAGATTTCCCTACAGTTATGAATGGGCCTCACTAAGAGTCAGGGCCCTTTTTTCCTGCCCCCCAGGATCATTTCATGGCCTGCTTAAGCCTCAAGTTTGCCGCTATTCTGTTTTGTACACAACTGTGCAAAATAGAAGGGAAGAGGTTCTATTATGTCACAAGTGCAAGCTGAGATTCAGTGTCATCTCATACTCAAATATATCTTTTTATGAAAGCTTTAAAAGCCAAACAAACCAGCGTGCTGGTGAGCCGATGCTATGCACAAGAACTAAGGCGGCCCCCACTTGTTTGTGGGGACCTGGACACATTGCCTCAGCTGCCCCCACCCCACCTGAGCAGCCCTGCAGGGCTGGCTTTTGCAGGGTTGCAAAACAGCCGTGCAGCAGGTTCTGATATTGCCAGGTGTTTCCCCAGCAGTGTCTATGAAAAGGACCTGCGGAGGTGGCCTCTGATTTGCTGCTCTGCTTTCTACTCTCTGGTTCTAGGCTCCCCAAAAGTCTCTATCGTGCAGTGTGGGCGGTTGTCAAACGATCACTTTTCCAGAACTGGAGGCTTATAGTCTTTATTATCTTAAGCACACAGCCAAAATGGCTCCAGCAGCAACTTCCTGATCCAGGACACCCCCACTGCAGCTACAAGAAACAGATCCTTTGCTGAAGCAATGTAACTAGTCTTAAAGGGACAGTGGCACCATATACTGCAGTCTCCCAGGCTGTAGTTTCTTCAGTCTCCTTCCTTTGCCATTTTTAGAAAATGTTAAAATTCCCATTGCCCGAAAGATAGTGCTGTGGCAACCAGCACTATCAAGCCTTGCAAGTGATTTGTATGCCAACCAGTTTTGTAACAAACATGAGGCTGATATCACAATACTATGTACTACAGTAGGCTGTGCCTTGACTGAGGTATTTTCCAAGATGACTTCTAAAAGTTGTTCCATCATAACAGAAAGCACAAAACACAGTGACAGTGCCAGCTGCAGAAAGATACAGGCAATATGTAGGCATTCCTTCAGCTTCTGAAGTAGTGAGTTCTTCTTAAAGTGAGAGTGATTCAGTTTGCTTTACTGTAGTTCTGATCACAATGGGAAGATAGTGGTGAAAGAAAAAGAACCCCAGCCTCGCACATCTATCAGTAGTAATTCTAATCCTGTACTGTGCCCAGCAGTGTTTGTGGTTTCCAATGGGCCAAGTGAAATTAAGGATACGGCTTTTCATCTAGATGCAAACAAAGCTCATTTCTTGAGAATTTTTGCTGAAAGAATTTAAGACAATTGTGAGAAGCTGAAAAGGTGCCAGACTGTCTTTTTTGAGTATCATCAATTACTTTGCTTCTGCCACAAGCATTTCCAGGTGGTGCTTCTGCCAGTGTCATTTCTTCACTTGGGAGTCCTGGGACCAGTAACTGGAAACATTTGAAAGACATTCTGAAGCAGTATGAAAACTCACCCAAGCATCATACTGTGTACTTCATGTCTGTAGGTTTGGACTGATGTTAGCAGGTTGATGCAGAACACCAGCAGATTATAAAACAGCATTAGAAGGAGGTGCTCAAATACCTAATAGATATTACACTGTTCTGGGTGGCATACAACTTGGCATTTAGGGGAGCTCTGGACAAGCTGTTCACAGGCAAGAACGGGAATTTTCTGGGTCTTGTGCTCACAGGAATACATGTGGATTGTCAGGTCCAGGACACAGGTGGCAGGTTCTATGGCTTGAAGCACCAGGCCAGGGGTGATGGAGATGGATGGAGATTTCAGTTTGAGGCCAAAGGGATAGGCAAAGTCAGGAACAAGCAAATGTCAGATTTGTGAAGAGTCCATTTTGGGAGTGGGAATCTATCAGATTTCCCAGAGTCTTGGACTCTGGTCTGCTTTGTTGCAGCTCTGAGTCTGAGTCCCTGGCAAGCATGCCCCAAGATTGCCGGGTGCTCACCAGGAATGGACCCCCATGTGCTGCACAGGCAGCATCCCTTTTCTGCACCACCTGCAGCAGTCTTTGTTTGTGCTGCTGCACATGACTTGGAAGAAGATTGCCAGTTGTGCAACCTTTGTTCTGTGAGCATTTGCAGACTTCTCAGTTTGGCTTGCTTCACATGAACAGGCTGAGCACAATAGAATGTCTGCAAATGCTAGATGGAGGGATTATGGTAGGTAATCTAGCAGGACCAGAAGCAAAGGCAGAGCCTGGATCAAGCAAGGTCAGATTAGGGATGAGTGAGGAAACTTGTTTGGGGGTGGGTATATGTGGATTCCCTTGGCTCTGTTCACCAGACTTCAGCCTACGTTCTCTTATCCTGAAGTCTGACTTGGCACAAAGTGCACTGAGTACTTGTGCAGCCCATCTGCCAGGAATAATGTGAACATGCTCAGTGTGAGAGTGGGATTGTTCTTCCACACACATAGCTAACAGGTTATGAGTATGTGCTCCACAAGCTGCAGAAGGTTGCCAGGTTGTGCAAAGAAGAGTTCCACTAGTGTTAGGCAGCATTCACAGACTTTATCTTGGCTTGGCTTGCTTCTTAAGCCAGGGCTGAGAAAGAGAAAGAAATAACAAGCAGAAGAGAGCTGGATTCTGGGAGGATTGTCACAACCCTAGGTCAGATACCGATAAGGCATGTCAGAATCAATGTGAAGGCAGAGTCAGGAGCAGGCAAGGATCAGATAGCCAGCAAAGCATAGCAAGACCAAAGGAAAAAGATACCGATTGAGTGTCTGATGAAGCAGGGTCATGTCAGAGGCAAGGGCAGGGGCAGCTGGGAGTCCTAGCACCATTTAGAGCAAGGCAAGACTGGAAGCAGGATCAGAGACACAACCATCACAAAGACCCAACCTATTGTGGAAAAGCTGAGTAGCACATGGAAGCCTTTTACAGGGCCTTCCAGAGCTCTCAGCTGCACCATGTGATTGCACAGCTTCCAAATACCTACTGGTTTGATCCTGATTCTGCAGGCACAATTTGCAGATGATACAAAACTGAGTGAAATATCAAACACTCAGAAGACAGAACGCGGATCCAGGACAATCTTGATAAACTTGAATGCTGGGCTGAAAGGGATTCAGCAGGGACCTCCACCTAGGAAAAAGAAACCAAATGTATCAATACCAGATGGGAAATATGTGGCTCAACAGAAAAAGACCTTGGAAAACAGTCTAAATATGACCCAACAGTGCAATGCAGCTGCAAAAAGGGAAAATACTATTAACAAAACAGGGGAACCAGTGGCCTAGAGAGGTTATGGGTTCTCCCACACTTTGTTGTTGTTCTTAGTCGCAAAGTCGTGTCTGACCCATCGTGACCCCATGGACAACATTTCTCCAGACCTTCCTGTCCCCCACCATCCCCCAGAGTCCACTTAAGCTCACACCGACTGCTTCAGTGACTCCATCTAGTCACCTCATTCTCTGCCATCTCCTTCTTCCTTTGCCTTCAATTGTTCCCAACATTAGGCTCTTCTCCAGGGAGTCCTTCCTTCTCATTAGGTGGCCAAAGTATTTGAGTTTCATCTTCAGTATCTGGCCTTCTAAAGAGCAGTCAGGGTTGATCTCCTCTAGGACTGACCAGTTTGATCACCTTGCAGTCCAAGGGACTCGTAGGAGTCTTCTTCAGCACCACAATTCAAAGGCCTGAATTTTTCGGCACTCACCCTTCCTTATGGTCCAACTTTCACAGCCATACATTGCAACTGGGAAAACCATAGCCTTGACTATAAACACTTTTGTTGGCAGGGTGATGTCTCTGCTTTTTAGTATGCTGTCTAGATTTGCCATAGCTTTCCTCCCAAGGAGCAAGAGTCTTTTAATTTCTTGGCTGCAGTCCCCATCTGAAGTGATCTTGGAGCCCAGGAATATAAAATCTGTCACTACCTCCATTTGTTCCCCATCTATTTGCCAGGAAGTGAGAGGATCTGATGCCATGATCTTAGTTTTCTTAATGTTGAGTATCAAGCCAACTTTTGTGCTCTCCTCCTTCACCCGCATCAAGAGGCTGTTTAGTTCCTGTTCACTTTCTGCCATGAGAGTGGTATCATCTGCATATCTGAGGTTGTTGATATTTCTCCTGGCAATCTTAATTTCAACTTGTGATTCATCTAGCCCCGCATTTCTCATGATGTGCTCTGCATATAAGTTAAATAGGCAGAGCAACAGCGTACAGCCTTGCCGGACTCCTTTCTCAATTTTGAACCAATCAGTGGTTCCGTGTCCAGTTCTAACTGTTGCTTCTTGACCCACATATTGGTTTCTCAAGAGACAAATAAGATGGTCTGGTACTCCCATCTCTTTAAGAACATGCCACAATTTGTTGTGATTCACACAATCAAAGGATTTAGCATAGTCAATACAGCGGAAGTAGATGTTTTTCTGGTATCTCTAGCTTTCTCCACGGTCCAGCATATGTTGGCAATTTGATCTCTAGTTCCTCTGCTTCTTCGAAATCCTGCCTGTACTTCTGGTAGTTCTCAGTCCACATATGGCTGGAGCCTAGCTTGTAGGATTTTGAACATAACTTTGCTAGCATGTGAAATGAGTGAAATGGTGTGGTAGTTTGAACATTCTTTGGCATTGCCCTTCTTTGGGATTGCAATGTAAACTGACCTTCTCCAATCCTATGGCCACTGCTGAGTTTTCCAAATTTGCTGGCATATTGAGTGTAGCACTTTTACTGCATCGTCTTTTAAGATTTTGAATAGCTCAGCTGGAATACTGTCACCTCCACTAGCTTTGTTGTTGCTCAGACTTCCTAAGGCCCATTTGACTTCACATTCCAGGATGTCTGGCTCAAGGTCAGTGACCACCCCATCGTGGTTATCAAGGACGTTAAACTCTTTCTTGTATAGTTATTCTGTGTAGTCTTGCCACCTCTTCTTAATCTCTTCTGCCTCTATTAGGTCCCTACCATTTTGGTCCTTTATCATGCCCATCTCTGCATGAAACGTTCCCTTCATATCTCCAATTTTCTTGAAGAGATCTCTGGCCCTGCCTGTTCTATTGTTTTCTTCTATTTCTTTGCACTGTTCATTTAAGAAGGCATTCTTATGTCTTCCAGCTATTCTCTGGAATTCTGCATTCAATTGGGTGTATCTTTCTCTTTTTCCCTTGCCTTTCGCTTCCCTCCTTCCCTCAGCTATTTGTAAAGCTTCCTCAGACAGCCATTTTGCTTTCTTGCATTTCTTTTTCTTTCTTGCATTTCTTTTTCTTTGGGATGGTTTTAGTTGCTACCTCTTGTACAATGTTGCGAACCTTTGTCCAGAGTTCTTCAGGCACTCTATCTATCAGATCTAATTCCTGAAATCTATTTGTCACCTGTACTGTATATTCATCAGGAATACGATTTAGGTCATATCTGAGTGGCCTAGTGCTTTTCCCTTCTTTCTTCAATTTAAGCCTAAATTTTGCAACAAGAAGCTCATGATCTGAGCCACAGTCAGCTCCTGATCTAGTTTTTACTGACTGTATAGAGCTTCTCCCTCTTTGGCTGCAGAGCACCTAGTCAATCTGATTTCTGTGTTGACCATCTGGTGATGTCCATGTGTAGTGTCATCTCTTGGGTTGTTGGAAAAGAGTGTTTACCATGACCATCGTATTCCCTTGACAAAATTCTACCAGATTGTGCCATGCTTCATTTTATACTCCAATGCCAAACTTGCCTGTTATTCCAGTTATCTTTCGGCTTCCTACTTTAGCATTCCAATCCCCCATGATGATAAGGACATCATTTTTTGGTGTTAATTCTAGAAGGTGTTGTAGGCCCTTTTAGAACCGGTCAACCTCAGCTTCTTCAGCACCAGTGGTTGGGGCATAGACTTGGACTATTGTGATGTTGAATGGTTTTCCTTGGATTCGAACTGAGATAATTCTGTCATTTTGGAGATTGTATCCCAGTACTGCTTTTCCTACTCTTTTATTGACTATGAAGGCTACTCCATTTCTTCTGAGGGATTCTTGCCCGCAGTAGTGTACCTGATGGGCATCTGAATTAAATTCACCCACTCCTGTCCATTTTAGTTCACTGATTCCTAAGATGTTGATGTTCAGTCCTGTCATCTCTTGTTTGACCACATCCAGCTTGCCTTGATTCATGGATCTTACATTCCAGGTTCCTATGGAGTATAGATCTTTACAGCATTGGACTCTCCTTTCATCACCAGATACATCTGCAACTGAGTCTCCTTTTGGCTTTGACCCAGTCACTTCATTCTTTCTGGTGCTACTACTACTAGCCCTCTGCTCTTCCCCAGTAGCATATTGGACACCTTCCAACCTGAGGGGCTCATCTTCCGGCGTCATATCTTTTTGTCTTTTGGTACTGTCTATGGGGTTTTTCATGGCAAAGATACTGGAGTGGGTTGCCATTTCCTTCTCCAGTGGATCGCGTTTTGTCAGAGCTCTCTGATTTGACCTGTCTGTCTTGGGTGGCCCTGCACAGCATAGCTCATAGCTTCATTGAGTTACACAACCCCTTTTGCCACAACAAGGCAGTGATCCACCCACACTAGAGGCATTCAAGATGAAACTGAACTGGCATTTATTTATTTATTTATTTATTTAAAACATTTCTATGCTGTCCTTTGCATAGCCTCAGGACAGCTCACAGCAAAATAAATAACCATATAAAATACAATTAAAATTCAATGATAAACATTAAAACATTCAATCAAACCAAGTATTTAAAATTAAAAGAAGAAAAGAAAAAAGGAAAAGGAAAAGAAGATGCAACTGATTGATATTTCTTATTAAAATTATTAATTTAATTATTAAAATGATGGGTAAATAAAAAGGTCTTTACCTGGCACCAGAAAAAGTAGAGAATTGGCACCAGGCGAGCCTCTCTGTGGAGCATATTCCATAATTTGTGTGCCACCCCAGAGAAGGCCCTCCTCCGAGTAGCTACCCTCCATACCTCCTTCAAATAGGGTTCCTGGAGCAAGGCCTCACCTACCGATCTTAAGGATATGAAGGCATATAGGAAAAGAGACGCTACATCAGGTATCCCATTCCCAAGCTGTTTAGAGCTTTATAGGTTAATACCAGCACCTTGAATTGGGCTCGGACTTCAGTTGGGAGCCAGTGAAGCTGATAGAGGACTGGCATTATATGAGAATAACAGCCGGCCCCATTATTATTATTATTATTATTATTATTATTATTATTATTATTATAACATTTCTATGCCGCCCCTTGCCGAAACCTCGGGGCGGCTTACAACATGATAAAATACATTGAAATACAATAGTACATAATAAATTACCATTAAATACAAAAATACAAAAAATACATTGATTTACAAATATAAAATTAAAATTATCAGTACAAAATAAAATAAAAATATAGGAGGAGATCATCAACCTGGCAGCTCTATTTTGTACCAATTGAAGTATCCAGACCATTTTCAAGGGCAGCCCCATGCAGAGGGCATTACAATAATCCAACCGGGAGGTTACCAGAGCATGTGTCACTGTTGCTAAGCAGTGCTCGTCCAAGTAAGGGCACAACTGTTGGATCAACTGAAGCTGAAGGAAGGTGCTCCTTGCCACTGCCATCACCTGGGCCTCCAGGGACAGCTCTGGGTCGAGGAGCACTCCTAGCCTGCGGACCCTGTCCTTTAGAGGGAGTGCAAACCTGTCCAGGACAGGAACAGAATCACTTACCTGAAAATCTGAGCTCCCCACCAAAAGGACCTCCATCTTATCTGGATTGAGTCTCAGTTTATTGGCCCTCATCCAGCCTATTATCTTGGCCAGGCACCGGTTCAGGACAGCCACTGCCTCACCTGGATTAGATGTAAATGAGAGGTAAAGCTTGGTGTAATCAGCGTACTGATGAGTCCACAGCCCAAACCTCCTGATGACCTCTCCCACTGGTTTCATGTAGGTGTTAAAAAGCATGGGGGACAAAATAGAGCCCTGTGGTACTCCATGGCAAAGGTGCCATGGTGCAGAGCTAGAGTCCCCGAGCACCACCTTCTGGAAACAACCAGCCAAATAGGAGCGGAACCACTGCCAGCAACTCCCAACCAAGCCAGCCTATTGAGAAGAATACCATGGCGATGGTATCAAAAGCCACTGAGAGGTCCAGGAGAACCAACAGGGATGCACTCCCCAATCCCTCTCCCTGAACAGATCATCATACAGGGCAACCAAGGCAGATTCAGTACCATAACTGGGTCTGAAGCCAGACTAAAAATGGTCTAGATAATTTGTATCATCCAAGAATGCCTGGAGTTGTCCTGCCACCATCCACTCTAACACCTTGCCCAAGGATGGGATGTTGGCCACTGGTGTATAATTGGCAGCCACCTCTGGGTCCAGAGATGTCTTCTTCAGGACAGATCTGATCACCACCTTCTTTAAAGGGGCAGGACCCAGCCCTCCTTCAGTGAGGCATTAATAACCTCCAGGACCCAGGGACCAATCCTGTGATGGACTTTTGCAAGAAGCCGGGAAGGACAAGGGTCAAGTAAACGGGTGGTTGGGCATACCATCCCAAGCATCTTGTCCACTTCCTCAGGCCACAATAACTGAAACTCATCCAACAATGGTGGACCAGATTGCGCTCTGGATGCCTCCCATTCTGGAGTCAGGTCAACTGTGGAGTCCAGCTCACAGCAAATCTGAGCAGTTTTCTCCTTGAAGTGCTGGGCAAAGTTGTCACAGCAGGCTTCTGAAGGTGTCACCACCTCTTTATTTTGGCTGGCGTGTGTAAGGCCACACACTACTCGAAAAAGCTCTGCTGGACGGCACTGTGAGGAGGTAATGGAAGTGGATAAGAATTGCCTCTTCATCACCTTCACCACCACAGCATAGGCTCAATAGTGAGCACATAAATGTGTTTGGTCAGATTCATCACGTGATTTTCTCCACCTGCGCTCTAATCATCTCCCAGCTTGCTTCATCATCTGCAACTCAGGCATATACCATGGTGCCAAGCGGGCTCTGCTAAACGGGAGAGGACACTTAGGAGCAATCGTGTCGATTGCCCTAGTCATTTCCCCATTCCACAATTTGACCAGGGAATCAACAGGAGCACCAGCTTTATCTACCAGAAAATCCCCCAGAGCCCTCAGGAATCCATCTGGATCCATAAGACTTCAGGGACGGACCATCTTAATATGGGCTGCACACTTCTGGAGGGAGAGATCAGCCCTGACCTTAAACCTCACGAGGAAGTGATCTGATCATGACAAAGGAGTTAAGGTCAAATTCCTCTCTTCCAGATTGCCTTCTTCCTTCCCTGTTGAGAAAATCTGGTCCAGAGTGTGACCTCTTTCATGGGTTGGGCTGGTAACTGTCGAGACAGCTCCATGGCTACCATGGAAGCCATGAAGTCCTGAGCCACCCTGGAGAATACAGCCTCAGCATGGACATTGAAGTCCCCCAGGAGCAGCATCCTGGGGGGTCCTGAATACCAGGTCTGAGACGATCTCCATCAGCTGGTGGGCAGGAGGGTGCACGGTACACCAACAGAATCCCCAATCTGTCTAGATTGCCTAACACCAGGTTCAAACACTCAAGGCCTGGCCTCGAAGGAATAGGAAGCCCCGTAAGGGAGACTGAGTCTCGAAAATCAGGGTGACCCCCCTCCTCTCCCTTCTGGCATGGCCAGTGCTGCACCAAATACCCAGGCAGGCAAAGTTGAGTGAAGGGAACATCTCCCCCTTCCCCGCCCAGTTTTCCATGATACATGCCAGGTCAGCCCCCTCATCCACAATTAAATCGTGAATGAAGGATTTTTTATTATAGACCGACCTGGCATTCAGCAGCAGCATTGTCAGGCCCAGGGGTCAGTTGATATTGTTACCAGGAACCTTCTGACTGGGAAAATAACCAGAAGAGGGGACAGATATAATACATTGGTCCCTCCTTCCTCTATACTGACTTGTCAGCCCCCCAACACCGTATCTTCCCCGCCCATCACCACCCCAATGGTGGCACCCACATGCTCCCCAGGCACTCCCATCCTAGATTAAAACCTTAAATAAAAATAGTAAAAATACAGTTGCAAAACAGAAGAAAGAAAAAGTTAAAGGAATATTAAAAAAATGAAAAAAAGTTAACAGGACCGCTGGCCCAGCCCCTCACGGCCCCTCACAGCCCCTCATGGCATTGCCCTTTGGTCACCAGCCCATGGCCGCCAGCCCTGGCCACAGTCGGCAAGAAGAGGGCTCCACTGCGGCCCCTCCCTCACAATCAACTACCTCCTGAAGCAGCTTCCACCTGCGCGGAGAGGCAGAGCAGCGAGGGTGGGATGGTGTAACTTGGTGTCCTGCAATAGCAGGGGTTGGACCTAGAGTTGCTCTGGTGTTTGGGTAGGCAGAGGCCTTGTACCCATCCTACTTGAATGATCCTGTGGACAGCCGGGTTGCCACCATGTGAACAGAGTGCTGGACAAGATAGACCTCTGGTCTGATCCAGCAGCATCTATGGTACAAAATGACCAATGTCTTCCCAAAAATCTAGGAAACACTATTAATTTTCCTGACACTTCCAGTGACAGTTGCCAGTAGCTTTTCCAGCAGGAGCTCATCAAATGAACTTACAGTCACAGATGAGAGGCTCTTTCATGATACTTTCACAAATTGAAGCATCCAAAGCTACATTCTGAGCAGTGGCAAGTCTCTATGCCACACAGCAGAATCATTTTTACTTTAAATTTAGTTTGGTTTTGCAGCAAATCCTCTTTTGGTACACATTCTATGTTTTAGAATATCCCTAATTTTTATTTTTAAAAGTAATAATAGTTAAAGTAATGAAGGTATCCAAATAAATAAAACATATTTTATTAGTTATATAGAGCTGATAGTGTTAACAATACTTGAAGTGCTAAGTGTTCACTAATGTTGCATCAGTGTAAAACTAATTTTAACCAAGTGAAAATGAAAAAGAAACATACTTTACAGCTAACAGGAGGAAAGAAGATTTAAAGCTAAAGGAATTCTGTTCGTACTCAAACTCTGTGTAGAACCTGGGAAAGAAAAGTTGCCATCACTTGTTTGTTGCCATCCAACCTCACTGCAGTCAGCACATTCAAAAAACACTAAGCTCAGTTTGGTGCCCCTTCAGTTCAGAGAGATCAAAAGTTTGAACTCTGGATGCCATCTATTGTTTATATGAAACAAAAATTTGATTTGGACATTAGAGCTTTTACAGTGCTTATGTAACATTTTTGAAAATTTAGTTGATAGCATCTTGCACATGGGAAAAATTTGAGTTAGTTTGCTTGGTGACTGTTATAGGTTTTATTGGACTTGTGAATTATGTAATTGATGTGATGTTCTGTTTGCATATTTTAATAAATAGGCTTGAAAATATTAACATGGCACCTACCTGTTGCTGTGAAATCTGTTTCTCCAGGGATGCGTGGGTTCTCTTAGGAGTCAGCCATGTTCAGAGGTGCAGGGGAGGTAAGAACAACTGGCCTGAGGTGTTTTAAGGTGGATCCCCTTCCTGTACCTTTTGTAGCCAGTCTCTTGTCTGCATGCACACACACATTACACAGCTGGAGAAATCCCTACTTTCCTGCAAAGTCTTTCCTCAGGTCCCCAAAGTCTTTCAGCCAGAGATATGGTGTCCTTCTTCTACTGTGTTTCAGAACAGAAACCCAGGTCATCAGTGAGCTTTAAATATTAAGTAGTGGAATAAGAGGCAGCAGCAGGTGCATGGTTTGTTCTCATTCTCTCTGCCCTTGTGGCTATGCTTCCTGGCTGCCCAAAGTTTGTGCGTGTTGCTCTAAGTTGGCACAAGTTGCTGCAGGCAACCACCAGCCAGAGAGAAGCAGCTAGAAGGACTGTGAGGATTCAGTGGGATCCCCCATTCTTATGTGGACACTTGCATCAGCAGCAAGTCCCCCATTCCTCAGCCCTGGCAGTAGTGAATGCAGCTCCTGCAGTTAATGATCTTAAAACAACTGGCAGGAATGCAAACTTGACCAATGTAATGTGCTTTTGTGAGGGGTTTCCCTTGAAGATGGTTCAGCAAGTGTAGCTGAATCATGGAACTGCTCAGCCATTGTCTGGGACTAGCTGCTTGGGACACACGGCACTGATTCTAAAAGAACACTGCTGACTGCAAATTAGAGCTGTGGCCACCACAGCCCACCCCAGAGGCCTTGTCTTCTTATTTGGATCCTCCTGCCCCTGAGGAACAAGGTACTTCTGAGATTGAGTTCCTGGGATCTCGGGATGGAGACTGGAAAGTTCTGCTCCTACCTCAGTGGGGATGACTAAGCACAACCTGGCACCTATGGATGCCCATGCTTCTCTCTCTCTCCTCTTTTTACCCTGCTCTAATTTTTCCTTATGTTTTCCTTCCTTCCTTCCTTTCCTCACTTCCTTCCTTCTTCCTTGATGGTATGTCTTCTGCATAATTCCCTCCATAATCCTGCCTCCAACCTCCAGGTGATGGAAGTATATGACTGTAAGGGTCATCCCATCATTTCCAAAGACAGTTTCATATATAGAATGCAGTAATCCAAATGAGAGGTTAACACAGAGGGAGTAACTCTGCATCAGCACTCCCAGTGGTAGTTGCTAAGCAGCTTTCATTAAAAGCAGCAGATGCTACTCAATACCTACATTCTATGTGACCAAGCCCACAATCTTTATGCACAATCAGGATTCCTGATCACATAGACAGAGAACTGGGAATGTATGCAGCAGAATGTGATGACTATCTCCCTTCAGACCTTCCAGTCCAGCCCAGGAAAGTCAGGGGTTGAGGGGGCATACCTGTATCCCCTCCGTGCTTACAAGAGCACCAAAAGAATCTTTCCAAATGGGCTAATGCAGCCATTTGCCATGTACACATAGACTGCTGGGATCTAAATTGACTGACTGACCTTGGAATCAGTCAGCTGACTTTTAATGTCATATCACCGTTTAGAATCCTTTAAAAAAATGGGTGGGGGAGCAGTATAGGAAGTATTAGGGAAGAGAGGCAGGCTGAAACAGGAAGCACTTGTATTGCCATGATTAACCTCTGTAGCCACCCTCATGCATGTGCCATTTTGGCTATGTATTCCTAAGAATGGGAAGAAGTTGGACCAGTTTAGGAAAAATTGAACTATTGACCTTTTACTGAGAGATTTTTTCACCAAAACTTTTTTCCAGAGGAAATTTTTCTTTCCCCACAAGGGGGTGCTATACTCTTTCTACTGTAAATGTTGCTGGTTTCATTTTTCTCTGCTTCCCATCCCCTTCACCCTCTATATTCTTAATTAACTCTTGATTGGAGCTGATTCTAGATACCGGGTCACTTTTTATTTCCCCTGCCTTTTTTTTGGTTGGTAAGTAAGTAAATAAGTCTGATCAATTCAGTTCTGATACACTGCATTTTAAAAATGTGTGACTTGAGTTGCTCAAAGAGCAATGTGTGAAAACTTTTGCTCTCTACTAAGATTTTGTTCTTCTCCTGAGCATCATCTGGGATCTGCTTTCGACAATCTGCTCACCATACCAAAGTACTGGAAAGATGCTGAGAGAGAATGTTCCCATGGTCCTTGATATGCTGTATCTGTATCCCAAGCATGCGTAGCACCTTGTCTCCACACCATGTGGAGAAGAGAAGCATTTTCATGTTTCTTGTTGTTGTTGTTTCCCAGGTTGCAGTATTGTTCTGGCACTGAAAATAGGGCAGTGTTGCGCTGAGATCCTGCTCAAGTTAAACACTAGACTTAGCTTGACACTGCATTAGAAATATACTGCAAATTTACCTGAAGTTGTATACAGCTGAACCACTGATTTAAAAATTTTGGTTCCACTGAAGGCCCTGAGGTAGAATCAGACAAATGTATTGCTTTGTTATAACAAGTCACATTGTATTGTGTTAGTTGCATTAAATTCATTAAAACCAGCTATTGTTCACAGTGCAGTATGCAAGTCTTCTAATGTGGACAAGGTGCTTGGACAAGTATGTTCCACCACCTGCTTCTTGGACCCTTGCCCATCTTGGCTACTCAAGACAGCCAAGGACGGGATCGGGACCTGGATCCTGGAGGTGGTCAACGCCTCTCTAAGGGATGGCTGGGTACCTGCCCCTTTAAAGGAGGTGGTAGTCCAGCCTGTCCTAAAGAAGGCTTCCCTGGATCCAGAGATGGTCACCAATTATAGACCGGTGGCCAACATTCCATTTCTGGGCAAGGTGTTAGAGCGGGTGGTGGGACAACTCCAAGCACTCTTGGAGGAAACTGATTATCTGGACCCATTTCAGTCCAGCTTCAGCCCCAAGTATGGTACTGAATCTGCCTTGGTCACCCTGTACGATGACCTGTGCAAGGAGAAAGACGGGGGAGTGCATCCCTGTTGGTTCTCCTGGACCTCTCAGCAGCTTTCGATACCATCAACCATGGTATCCTTCTGGATAGGCTAGCGGGATTTGGAGTTGGGGGCATTGCTTTGCAGTGGTTCCGCTCCTATCTCAATGGCCGATTCCAGAAGGTGGTGCTGGGGGACTATGGCTCTGCGCCATGGCAGCTATGCCATGGAGTTCCACAGGGTTCCATCTTGTCCCCCATGCTATTTAACATCTACATGAAACTGCTGGGAGAGGTCATCAGGCGGTGTGGGCTGCAGAAACATCAGTACACTGAAGATACCCAGCTCTACCTCTCTTTTTCTACCAATCCAGGTGAGGCAGTGGCTGTATTGAACCAGTGCCTGGCCGAGGTAATGGGCTAGATGAGGGCCAATAAACTGAAGCTCAATCCAGACAAGACGGAGTCCTGTTGGTAGGTGGATCGGGCTTTCGGATGGGGGACTTTGACCTTGTCCTGAATGGGGTTGCACTCCCTCTTAAGGACAGGGTCCGCAGCTTGGGAGTGCTCCTCGACCCAGAGCTATCGTTGGAAGCTCAAGTGACAGCGGTGGTGAGGAGTGCTTTCCTTCAGCTTCAGCTGATCCATCAACTGCATCCCTACCTGGAGAACGACTGCCTGGCAACAGTGACACATGCATTGGTCACTTCCCAATTAGACTTCTGTAACACGCTCTACGTGAGGCTGCCCTTGAAGACGGTCCGGATACTTCAATTGGTGCAAAAAAAAGCTGCCAGGCTGCTGACGGGGACTGGACGTTGTTCTCATATAACCCCAGTCCTCTGTCAGCTCCACTGGCTCCCCATTGAAGTCCAGGCCCAATTCAAGGTGCTGGTTATCACCTACAAAGCCCTGAATGGCTTAGGCCGCGGTTACCTAAAGGAGCGCCTGCGTCCATATATGCCCTCCCACCCCTTGAGATTGGCAGCAGAGGCCCTTCTCCGGGAACCCTCTGTAAAGGATATTAGGAGAGTGAGTACTCGGAGGAGAGCTTTCTCTGCGGTGGCGCCCAACCTATGGAATGCACTCCCCAGAGAGGTCCGCCTGGCGCCGTCATTATTTGTTTTTCGGCGCCAGGCCAAGACCTTTTTATTTAAACGCTATTTTAACTGTTAATGGTTTACTTGTTGATGTTAAATTGACCAGGCTGTTTCCACTATTTTATTTTATGTATTTTATTTATTTGATGAATTTTTTGCATTTTATACGGGATTTTAATGATTGTAAGCGTCCCGAGGCTCATGCGATGGGGCGGCATATAAGTTGTCTAAATAAATAAATGAAAGAAATAATTACACAGAACTCTTCCTCAGACTAAATTGGAGAAACATATTTGTTCCTCAGTCCCAAACTATTCATGGGATTGGAGGCCATGACTGACACTCCCAACATTTGAAAGTGGTAACAGGGGTGGATGGGGAGAGTTTTTTGGGTTCAAGCCATGGCTTGGTGAGGTTAAATTTTTCCCAGTTCCAGTGCAAATCACACACATGAACACAGAGTTGTTATGAGCCAAGGTGATTTTAAAAGTGTTAACCTTACCAACACTTTCCCCCTTGGCCTGATCTCACTGTGTGCATGTGGAGGGGGAAGTGTTTTTATCATTAAAATATGTTAGGATGCTCTGTTATGAATCTCTCAGTGATTTGAAAAACAGCAGATCTTCAGTGTCTCGCATCACACTTTACAAAAGTGGAGTGAGGAGGGTCACACCAAAGCCAAAGAAGTTTGCTGTTAAACTTAATTGTTGAATGAAAACAACATAGGCATGCACATTTGATTTTGATGGGTGATTAATCTACTAAAGAGCTGATTAATGGGAAGCTGCCTATTTTAATGTATAAGAGCAAATTTTTATCAGTGAAATCTGTTAGTTGAAAAGTATTTAGTTCTAGTATATCCTTCTAATAGGGAGACTGCCTGGTCTTTAGTCAATCTGACCTTTAAATTCTGTTCCCATCTATAGTGATAACCTCATATTTCAAACTTAATTCATTTCAGGAAGCCATTTGAACTCTGAATCATGCGAAGTCCAAAGCAATGTTCTCCATTAGAAATAATGGAAAATGGATGAATCCATTCCCAGACCCTAAACAATACCCATTTTGGCACTGAAGATGATTGAAAAGGCACTGAGAATGGATCGAAAAAGCACTGAAGCATTTTTTTCACTGCGCCTGTAGTTCAAACTTAGAAGCATTGTTCAACCTTTGGAATGATCTTATTTGGATTTTAATGTTCGAATTCTGGAACGTTTGAACTTAGGGATGTTCGAAGTTTGAGGCATCACTGTATCTCCATAGCACTAGGTCAATGTGTCATCAGCTGACTGGAATTTTCCCATTTGAAAAGTGGAATTTTTCTTGTGGAAGGCCACTGCTGGGCTACCTGTGAGCAACATGCACACCTCTGGGCATTTTGTGTGCCCCCTGCCTTTGTGCTTACTGCTGAGATGTGGTGCAGCAGCAAAAAAGCAGCAAGACAAGGTACACAATGTTCACACCTTATTTCAGAATCAAATGCTGCTTTAAAAAGGTGTGCAATTCACACATAGTTTGGTTTAAAAAAGAAATTGACAAGGTTTTACTTTTTCTACCCCTGCTGCACGATCAAATTCCTGGGACAATTTTGATAGCACAGCGGTGGCAATGGCTGAGTTGGCAGGGAGGGGTGCAGCCTGAGTAGTTTATTTTATTTATTATTTTTATTTTATTTATTAAAACATTTTTATGCCGCCCCATTCGCCGAAGTTACTGGGGAGACAAATTATCCCCAGGTGTTTTGCCAAAGGCAATAGGTTATTTTTGGATCCAGAAGCAATGAGCACACAGGTGGGTTAAAGTCAAAATATTTTATTCTAAAACAGGCACTATAATGTAAACAGACATAATAACATGGAAAAAGAAATACAATACCAAGTAAGCTGGCTTTCCTCTATCAGCCATCAGGAGCCACCCCCCTCACTATCGGCAAGGAAAAGGCCCTAATTTTGGCCAGCGTGTGTAGCACCTTCCTCGCTCTGCTAGATCTAACACAGAGCTTGCTTGGGCAGAGCTGCAAGGCTTCTTTTCTGTCCTGAATTTAAGAGTGTTACATGCTGTAGAAGACTACATTAAAACAGTTAATTAGCCACATCTGCTGTTCTAACAATGATAAGGAGGGTCAGCAAGCAGCTCAGAAAAACATTTTTGCATGCCAGGGGCTGGGGTTGTAAAGAGGCCTGTTACAGGAACAGAAGGAGCAATTGTGTTACACCACCTATCTCCTCAGTACACAATAGTCTTCCAGTGATTTTTCTCTGCACCAGGCTCCCAGAAGAGTTCCTTCTTTGTGTTATGCTCCAGATATTTAGGAACGTGACTGTAATACTTCCTAGTGGGATGGAGTAATTCAGGCCATTTCTACACCTTAGTAAAGGCACTACTGATTGAATGGTTGGTTGCTGAGAGTGTCTGACTTGTTTGATTACATGGTGCCCAAAAAGAGAGAATGAAGTGCCCAGAAAAGAGGACAAAAATGGATACAAATTTGCATGTGCTAATTTAATTACAAATTTAGGAATAATTTACCATAATTCCAAAAGAAATGCAAGACATTTCACTCTAGCAGGGAGGCTGTGGCCTGACCTGCTGTCCTGGGTACATGTCCTGCCATCTTCCAGTCCTGTGGAGTCCAGAGGCACTCCCATTTATAGTGAGCTTTCACAGCCCCGTTAGTAGGAGTTATATGGTGGAAATGGTGGTGATATATAAAGCCTAGGAACTCAGTACTGGAACATGAAATGCAACATGATTGGCATTGATTGATTAAATTTTGCCAAATTTTAACATGAATCAGGTTTTTTTTTTTAAGTAACACAGATAACTTGCACACAAACACTATAGGTGCCTGCATGGATGCGTGCATGCATGAAATCCATTTGTAATGGCAACAAACTGGAGCTGTGCAATGGGGGACGGGACACTACCATTTTAAAAAGTCAAGTTAACAGAAGCTGGTCATAAATAACTTTATATATGGTCCCATAAAATCCAAATGAGCTGTTGCAGAGTCAGTCAGTTGTACATGATGGAGTGGATAAGCTTGAGGTGATTCTCCCATTAAAGTGCCTCCCTTTGGTCTTTGTGAGAGACTGCCAAGGGAGCCTTTCAGAAAGAGCACCCAAATGCCAACGTGTGGAGGGCACTGGCTTGTTCTTCAAAGGGACCTTCGTCTCCTACTAGCTTTTCCATTCAAGTTTAGGCTGCAGTAGCAGCTGCTGGAGAGGAACAGGCGGGAGAAAGAGACTCTAAAGGGGAAAGAATAAAACATAAATCAAGATGGAATGTCATTTACTCTTTGAATGCATTTACGGATCTGCCCAATGCCAAATGTAATCTTGGAGTAAGTGGAATGAAGGAAGCAGAGTCTGTCTGTCTGTTTTCACAAAATCTTCAGGAATTTATATTTTGCATTTAAAAGGGAAAGGAAAGCACATATTGCTAAACGTGCAACAAGCCCAGCAATAATGATGGAAATAATACATTGTAGTTTGCCATCCCAAACCATTGAAAATAACCCCTTTTTCTGTTCTCTCCTTCTTACTGGGTTTTTTACTGGAATGAAAAACCCCTTCTGCCAAGAAAACCCATGTCCTGTCACTGAGCCACGACTCATCCTTGGGAAAATCTGGTCCTGGTCCTTCCTGGCTGACACATGCACAAATCTCCCCATAAGCCCCCACTGGCCTTTGCTCCAACAGCAGTGAGTGGCCTGGGAGCTGCAGCATGGATATGTGAGCCTGCTGGGAGCCCTCTGTGCACTGCCCTGACCTTCCTAGGATGGAAGTGAGACAGAGCATAATGAGAAGGTTTGCTCTTTGTTACAACCTTCACAAGTAAACTGACAGTGAGCATGCAAACCACATCCATTAGGGTCAGGTTCATGTTACATTAAGCATGCAGTTAGCAATTCATAATCTGTTTTTTTCTGTGCCAAATAGCAGCTGGGAGAGGAAGAGAGAATCTCTGGTTAGCAGGGGCCAAGGATTAAATTCCCTCACCACCCCACCCTAGTCACACCAAACTGCCATTCTAAGTGGGGGGGAGGGGTCATAGTATACAGGGATGCTACTTAGAAAAGCAGAAACAAGCACACAGTGGCCCTTATTTTGCCCCTCTTTGTCATCTTTGCCTACCTGAGGAAAAAGTGTGATATACGAGCTTGTCCTCCCCCCACCCCCATTCGGGAGAGAAAACCAGAATGCATCTGCATTCCATCACTCACAGGCATGATGGACATCACAGGTGAAGGTGATGGGGGAATGCAGCTGGAATCCAGCTTGATTCTTAGGGGCCAGAGCCCATGGGAAGAACTGCAGCAGAGGCCACCCTCCTGTTTTCCATGGAGATAGCTCTTCACCTTCTCCCTGTGCCACAGGAGAAAAACCAAGTGCTACATTTGGAGATGATGATGATGATGATGATGATGATGATGATGATTATAACATTTCTATGCTGCCCCTTGCCAAAACCTCGGGGCGGCTTACAACACGATAAAATACAATGAAATACAATAGCACATAATAAATTACCATTAATTACAAAATACAAAAAAATACATTGATTTACAAATATAAGATTAAAATTATCAGTATAAATTAAGTAAATAAAAATATAGGAGGAGAAAGAGAAGGAAGAAGAAGTTGCCCTGGCCAGATCATATGTTTTAACAATTAAAATGATGTTTAAATAAAAAGGTCTTTACCTGGCGCCGAAAAACCAGTAACGACGGTGCCAGGCGGACCTCTTTGGGGAGTGAATTCCACAGGTTGGGTGCCACCGCAGAGAAAGCCCTCCTCCGAGTACTTACTCTCCTAATTTCTTTCATGGAGGGTTCCCGGAGAAGGGACTCCCCCGCAGATCTCAAAGGGCGGTCAGGCATATACGGACGTAAGCGCTCGTTCAGGTAGCCAGGACCCAAGCCGTTTAGGGCTTTATAGGTCATAATCAACACCTTGAATTGGGCCCGGGCTTCAATGGGAAGCCAGTGAAGCTGACGGAGGACTGGAGTCATGTGAGCATAACGCCCCGTACCCATCAGCAACCTGGCAGCTCTATTTTGCACCAATTGAAGTGTTTGGACTGTCTTCAGGGGAAGCCCCACGTAAAGCGCGTTACAGAAGTCTAGGCGGGAAGTCACCAGCGCGTGTGTCACCGTCGCCAGGCAGTCGTACTCCAGGTAGGGGCACAGCTGATTAATCAGCCGAAGCTGAAGGAAGGCGTTCCTCGCCACCGCTGTCACCTGAGCTTCCAAAGAAAGCTCTGGGTTGAGGAGTACTCCGAAGCTGCGGACCTTATCCCTAAGAGGGAGTGTTGCACCATTCAGGACCAGGTCAAATCCACCCTCTCCGAAACCCGATCTGCCAACCAACAGGACCTCCGTCTTGTCTGGGTTGAGTTTCAGTTTATTTGCCCTCATCCATTCCCTTACCACGGCCAAGCACCGGTTCAGCACAGCCACTGCCTCACCTGGATTAGTGGAAAACGAGAGGTAAAGCTGGGTATCATCAGCATATTGATGATTCCGCAGCCCACACCTCCTGATGACCTCTCCCAGCGGTTTCATATAGATGTTAAATAGCAGAGGGGATAGAATGGAGCCCTGTGGTACTCCATGGCATAGCTGCCATGACGTAGAGACATGGTCCCCCAGCACTACCTTCTGGAATCGACCGTTGAGATAGGAGCGGAACCACTGCAAAGCAGTGCTTCCAACCCCCAATCCCGCAAGTCTATCCAGAAGGATACCATGGTCGATGGTATCGAAAGCCGCCGAGAGGTCCAGAAGAACCAACAGGGATGTACTCCCCCTGTCCTTCTCCCTGCACAGGTCGTCGTACAGGGCGACCAAGGCAGATTCAGTACTGTACCCGGGTCTGAAGCCGGACTGAAAAGGATCCAGATAATCAGTTTCATCCAAGAGTGCTTGGAGTTGTCCCGCCACCACTCGCTCCAACACCTTGCCCAGAAACGGGATGTTGGCCACAGGTCTATAGTTAGTGGCCATCTCTGGATCCAGTGACGCTTTCTTCAGGACCGGTCGTATTACCGCCTCCTTTAAAGGGGCAGGCACTCGACCCTCCCTCAGAGAAGCGTTAACCACTTCCAAGATCCAGGTCCCAATCCCGTGCTTGCAGTTATTTATTAACCAAGATGGGCAAGGATCCAATAGGCAAGTGGTGGGACGTACTCGTCCAAGCACCTTGTCCACATCATCGGGCCGCAATAATTGAAATTCTTCCAATAATTTTGGACCAGACGGTAGCATTGGTGACTCCTCAGAGACCTCTGATTCATTAGTGGAGCCCAGCTCGTGACGAATCTGAGCGATTTTCTCCCTGAAATGCCTGGCAAAGTCATCACAGCGGGCCTTTGAGGGTGGCATCGGATCTTCCTTAGGACCCGGGCAAACCAGGCCTTGCACCACTCGAAAAAGCTCCGCCGGACGGCATTGTGAGGAGGCAATGGAAGCGGAAAAAAACTTCTTTTTCGCCGCCTTCACCGCCACAGCATAGGCCCGATAGTGGGCTCTCAAGTTCAAGATCCTGTTGTGATGAGGACAAACTTGTCTGATACCTGTCACCAGCTGTTTTTGTAGGGCTGTCTAGGTTCCTGGAATGCAGGGATCATGCCAGTGTCCCTGCTCCAGACCTGCATCTATTCCTTAACCCCTGTGAACAGAGGCTACCTGCATACAGGTGGTAGACATGGTAGGCTCTCTCCAACGGGTCAGGAATAGTGCGCAAGTTCCCTAACTGTGTGGAGAGAGTCCATAAGCATACCTTGTGCAAGTGCACAGGAGCTCCTCCCCAAGGGCACAGCATGCCTGGAAGCAGGGAGCAGGGATAGTGGGCACGCTTCTGTTCCACATCTGCAGCATCTGCACCAGCCTTCCCAAGCTGCCAGCATTTCTCACCACTGGCCATGCTGGCTAGGACCAATGGGAGATGAATACCAAAACATCAGGATGTTGGCAGGTTGGGAAGGCAGATTTATACTAACCGCCAGATACCAACTGTGTGAAAAGGGCACCTGTGTGGCCAAATTCTCATTAGACAGGATTCCTCCATTTGTCTCTATGTTCAAATAGCCCATGCACCATTGCCTCTAAGCCTGCAGGTGTCCCTGATATAAAAGAATAGCATGAAAACACCCAGAGTAAGCCAGTATACTGCTATCTGTGCATGCATGCCTATCTCCCATCATAAAGTCAGGCATTCTGCTCCCACAAAATAATGACGATGTCTTTTCCTCGTTGCAGCCTTGACTTCCCTGGTATTCCTCTTCCCAGTCAAGACACCTGTGCTTCAACTGGCTTCTGATCTTGCTTCCCCTTTATTAAAATCACAAGACTGGTTGTCCCTGTCTGGCTTCAGCCATGGAGGCTCAGGGTGAATAGCAGCTAGTTAACTCCTTTCTCAATACCCTCCCTGAGCACGCAGACATGGATGTCAGGCTACCCAAGTTTTTCTGCCCATCTGTTCAGATGGCACAGTGCCCAGCTGGAGGTTGGTTAGACCTTTGTTCCATGGTATACAAAGGAGGTGCAATAAAGGCTTTAGAAGGGCACAAGTAGAACAATGCAAGTGCCATCTCTTCAGCAGGAGCTCTTTTACACGCAAAGGATTAGTAGGGCATCCTGCAGGGATCTTCTGCAAGCCTGCTTGGTAAGAGCAGACAGACTGAATCACACTGGTCTGCAAGCTGTTAGTATCTTGTATTTACATGTTTAGGCCTGGCTTCTGGTAAGAAATAAATTGATATATAGCTAAAGTCTGGCTAGAAAAGTTCCTCTAATAAGAATGATATTTGAAGTCATGATGGTCAATATACTTTTTGCATAGATTGTGTTCTTGGATCCAGACAATCACAAGGTTGTGGGGTATAAGTGCCTCTCCCCATCCCCTGCACATACAAAAGCCACATACATATGGGGCATCCCTTGAGTGGAATGAGCAAGTGAAGGATATAACTTGTTCAAAAAGAGTATGGAATTCAAGGAAAGGGAATAAAGATGGCAGCCCTGTGGAGAACATGCAGGCAAGAGTAAATAGGGACAGAAATAAAAATAACATTGTGGGCAAGCTTCAGGACAGGCTGCCAAACCAAGGTGAGAATGTGAATAATGCTTTCTTGCAACAAATTGCAGTTTTCAGCTAAGCAAGAACTAGTAATGGCAGAGGACATCAGATAACCAAATATCTGCTGGGAAACAAACCCTGCTAAGAACAGAATCTCCAACAAATCCCCGATAGGCCTTGCCAGCAGAAGAACAAAGCAAGAAACAGGAAATGCACTATCCTTTGGGGCACAATCTTTTTGCCTTCCAGCAATGTCAGGAGGCCATAGGTTTCTTTGGAATCCCAGCTCTTGGATCTTGGAGCTGGGAGTCTGAAGGCTGAATCCACACTCTGTGGAATTAGCCAGCTGTGGAATTAAGGGTGGGCAACCTGGGCAGTCGCCTCTGGTGCCATGCAGCAGCATTATGCAGATTTCAATTAGCATCCCAGCCACCTTCCTTCCCCATCCCTGACATTAAATCTAGATGGCTGAAAAAAGTTGCCTAGAGAAAATGCAGCACTTGAAGTACAAGCAGTGGTAGAGATCACTGCTGCTGTGCCATGCACCTTGCATAGGAAGCCTGTAAGCCTCTAAGTTTGGAAGCATGCATACATCTACTGTAGGAACAGCAACAAATAAATAACTGGATGGTGCCCTCCCTTAACCTTAACCAAAAGGGAAGAAGAGCAGGTAAATGAGATTAAAGCAGCAGGAACTTTGTTGGACAGTAATCAGATAATACTGAAATTCATGATTGTATAAAAAAGTAAAAGTGAGTGAAATCAATAAGGAGCCCTGGATTTTAAGAAACCTAATTTTTGTAACCACAGTTAAATGCTTGGTATGATTTTGTGGCTAGATATACTAAGGAAGGAATAATGGCTTTGATCACTACAAGGTGACCAGGGCTTGAAGCCTGATTGAAATTGACTCAGAAAATCAGAGGGCCTGGATCTGGTCTGGTCTGGTCTGGAAAGGAAATGCAAGCAGCCAAACATTCAACCAAAACACAAGAGAAGTGAACAGTATGTGCATTATCAAGTGTACAATTCAAATATTGGTTATATTGTTTGTTGCTCTCTGTAGAGATGAGAAGTAAATATAACATGCACCTGCCAAGTGCTGGTGTGGTGTTATTTTTTCGAAACTGAGCTTTGAAACAGAGTGATATCAGTTCACAGGAAGTTATGTCATAGACGAGGCCAGGTAGCTTGTCCCTGTGGCTTTCTAGAGTCTTTGCCATCATCTGCTATCTGATCCTTCTCTAGACGGGGATTACGGAGATTGAACCTGAGATCTTTCTCACGAAAAATCAAACATAATCAAAACATAAATCAAAACATAATCAAAGATTATGTTGCATAATGATGGATGCTTTCAGGGACTTGCAGACCAGTTTTTGGCACTCTGATTAGAGGCACCTTCTGCCCAGAATTTGAGGCAATTGTTACTCATCATGTTTACATAGAAACAAACCATTACCCATTGTAATAGATTATATTTTGTTTTATGCACTATTACGCACTGAGAACAATGGGAGTGAAGTTAGTCAAGATTAATTTAAGTCCCACTGCTTGTAATACATCAATTTTACATATGACCAGATCCAATCCAATGTGTTGAGACTTTTTTGTATTTTAAATTTTTTTTGTGTTTTTTAAATGAACTGTGTTAAAATTGCTATATAATATTGTTCTTGACTTCTGCATTACTCTGACCTTATTTCTTTCTGTGCAGAGCTGCACAACTTGTGATCAAGTTAAATGCAGCTCACAAATGGGAATTGTGGTTTAAAGGCAGCAAAGGGGGGGGGGTGAGTGCAATTGATCAATGGGCCACCATACATGGCAAATGGCCTGCATTCAATGTGGTGGGTCACAAGTTGTGCAGGCCTTCTCCAGTGGGAAACCTAAAATGTCTGTGGGAGTCAGTTTTTTCCTTCATTATCAGGAACAAAGCCAGCACATGACCTTGTTTACTTTGTGGGGAAAAGTGAAATGATTCACATACTAATGAATGTGTCATTCAGATGGTCCTTTGTTTTGAGTGAATGAACGTAGTGGCTCCAGGCAAACTTGGCATGGAAATGGAAAAACAGCAATACTGTGCCATAAAAGGAAACCGTTTCAGTAGAGTTTTCTATATAGCTCATCAGTAAAGGGATTGCAAGCAAAGTGCCAAGCATTGAAGGGCCATGAGAGAGATCTGTCACTAACCTGTATAGCACACTGTCCCATTTCTGGTCAACCCATCTCATAAAGCTAGATAAGGGACACAAAAGGACAATTAAAATTAAATGGGCTGAGAACTACTTCCCTGAAAGAAAAGGCAAAGCACTAGGGTCTTTTTCATTTTTAGAAAAAATGTACAACTAAGAGGCCCAGTTCTGTGTGAAATGGTGTGTGGACTTGGGTCCAGACCTTGGCAGATTGCAGGTAGGGGTTTTTATGCCTGGATACTCCTCCATAAGAAACTAAAAAGAAAAGTCTCCACATAGAAAATGTGTTAAGCATTTGGTTAAGTCAACCATGGGGGGCCTGGGCCCTTCCCTCTCTCTCTGCTAAGGCAGTGGCCCATTTCCATGCACAGGTTTACCACCTCCATGCAAACTTAGACTAAAGTGGGACAAGACAGACTTATGAACTGTTTCAAACAGAGATGATCTTTCTTTCTCATGAGATCATCCATTAAAGCTGATTAGCAGCATGTTCAGAGAAGAGGGAATGGGTTTCATACATCCAGAGGAAAATAAAGTGCGACATGAAGAGGCAACCCAAGGACCTCCCCAACAGATTTTGTGTCTAGTGTTAACCTGTGGCCTTGTAGAGGGACCAGTTTTTGGTTCTGTGCCAGACCATATCTCTTGCCTCTGGGTTTTTCCCTGTCCAAGGAATTAGGTGATCCAGCAGATGGCAGACATCCTGTTAAATTTGCAAAATGTTGCCTTTAACTGGGTCACAGAATCCACAAGGGTCGTAAGTTATGCTATACTCAAATCTATTCTGTAATGAACTGACACAGCACTGGGTACTTCTTTGCTCTACCTTTCCTTTAGGAACTTCAGCCTGCAGCCCTCTGTACATGCAAACCTTGGGAACAACCTGAAAGTCTCCGGCCTGAGGGTCTCAGCCAGGGCAAGCAGTCAATGGCCAGAGGAACGTGGAATGGCCAGCTGGGAAAGAGCATGGTACTGTCTGGATGTAACATCTGCTGCCTGTGGAGTTGCCCTTTGTGGGGCTGGCACTCTCCCTACTTAAATTGTCAGAGGTAGTCTTGAATTTGGTGTTGAGGACCCCCATTTTTCTGGGAGATCATAACCTTTGTGCAGAAGACAACTAGCAACTCATGAAAACAGAGTGGTAGACAAAGTGGGATAGTTGAGGCTGGATGACTGGAGTAGCCCCAGCAGTTGCCACTCTTTCCAGAGAACTCTGTGGTAGTTGTATTCACAGGGTTGGAGGTGACAAGAAACCATCATGGTATGAAGTAGCCATAGCATTTTCTTTTTATTGTAGTTTCTAAAGGCCAAATGTACAATAGAGAAATATAGTGACTGGGATCAGACAACCTGACAAACCATGGTAAAAAACCACTGTGGCTTGTCATGTTGTATAAACCCAGCCAAAATCTTCTTCACATACCATGTGAACAATGAAAGTCACCATTGCAAGAAGTAGTAATGACTGCCTACCCAGATGGCTCCAAATGGAGATTACAGGTAGTAATATCTACTAGCCATTATGGCTATACAGTGGTACCTTGGCTCATGGACTTAATCCGTTCCAGGACTCTGGTCGTGACCCAAATTGGTCGTGAGCCATTTTCCTCATAAGGTTCAATGTAAATAAGGTTAATCTGTTCTGTGACTATTTTTTTAATCAGAAAAAATGTAAAACAAAGTGACAAAGAACAACAAAGATTGTGGCCATCTCCCCTCCCCCCCACCCACCCTGAGCATGAGCGTGGCCATCTCTCCACCCTCCCAGCACGACCGCAGTTGCGCCCTTCATCCCTGCACACGCCCATCATCCTGGTGCGCTGGTGGGGGAGAGACTGGTGTGTTCGTGCTGGGGTGGAGGGGAGATGACTGAGATCATGGTTGGGCTCCTGCAGGAAAGACGGGCACCATCACGGGCACACTCGGGCAGGAAAGACAGGCATGATCTTGGCCATCTCCCCCTCCCCGTCCCCAGCACAATCGCTGCCACCTCCCCATTTGGGGGTGGGGTGGGAAGATGGCCGCGATTGTGGTCACCACCCAATGCGGAGTTCATGACCAGAGTCAAAATTTTTAAGAAATTTTTGTTCACGACCCAATTTGGTCATGAACTGAGGCCTTTGTGAGCTGAGATACCACTGTATATTGGAAGCAGTATGCCTCTCAGTACCAGTTGTTAGGGGACTGGTATTGAGCCACAAGCTTTGCATTGGCATCTGGTTGGCCACTATACAACCAGAATGGTAGAGTAGATAGGCCTTCGGTCTGATCAAACATGATTCTTATGTTTCTAAGGTTCAGCGACCTCCTTTTAAAGTAAGGTACCTCCTACCATGCTATATTTGTGAATGCAGTTGACAGGAGTAATGGCCCCCATTAAGACTGGCTTGCCCTTTTTGGTTTGATGGACTGTTGCCTCAAGCATATAGCTGCACTGTGGGAATGGGGAGGTAGAACATGTACAACAAGAAGGTACTGTAGCTACAGAGCAATAAAGATACATGTGGGGAAAGGTAAAAGAGAGAGCCAGTGTGGCGTAGTGGTTAAGAGCACGGGACTGGGACTCAGAGGATCCGGGTTCTAGTCCCCACTCAGCCATGGAGCCAACTGGGTGACTTTGGGCCAGTCACAGACTCTCAGCCCAACCTACCTCACAGGGTTGTTGTTGTGGGGATAAGATGGAGGAGGAGAGAAGATGTAAGCTGCCTTGAGCCCTTTGTAGGAAAAAGGCAGGATATAAATCGCAATATAAATAAATAAATAAATAAATAAATAAGTAAGTAAGTAAGTAAGTAAGTAAGACTGACATCAATTCATCAATCCTAGAAAGGAGTAGTTGTTGTTTAAAGAGCTGTTTAACAAGCCCCAAAGAAGCAGCCAGAGAGATATCAACTGGCAGAATGTTTCAACGCTGTATCTTACAAGATTTTTCTATGGATTGCTGACATGATATATGGAAGTTGCTTTCAACATTCCAAACTTCTATATATGAATGTTGTTGATGCTGTTGAGCTAAAGAATGATGATTTGACCAGAAGGGGAAGGATGGAATGTTCCAGTCCTTTCAGGAATCCCACTGGCTCCATTTTAACCTCATATGCCATCTTCCCATGAACTGAGGCCATTGCCTCAGAAATCAAGGTGTGGACCTAGGCCCAGATCGCCAAAGTTCCACCCTGATATATTGGCTAGATTAGAGTGTGACAGAACATTGGAACTGATTTCACCCAATACATTTTGTGCAGGATGCCCTGTCCAGTATACAGCTGGGATACCACAGCAACCTCCATCCCCACAACAGGATTCTAAATACAATTTAATTAATTATTTTAAAATAAATTATATGTCGCCACTAGTCCTACAGGCATCTCTATGTGGTTTACAACAAACAAACGGTATTGCAAATACTAAAACACTGAAATCAATATATCCACATATATATATAACCCAGAAACAATATGACACTTGACCATTAAAATTGTGTCACGTGAGCAGGGCAATAGATAACAACAGATTAGCAAGTCAATTGTTTTTTAAACCTCTGGAGAAATGTTTTTGCCTGGTACCAAAATAAAAGCAATGTTGGTGCCAAGTGAATTTTTCTGGGGAGGCAATTCTATAAATGAGGGGCAGCAACCAAGAAGGTCCTTCTTTTGTTAATGTGTACATGATGTTTAAACATTGATATTTTTTGTGGCAAATATCTTCTACGATCTTTGAACAGGTACTAACGTACCTGATGGACAGATCACATGACAAAATGTGCCTCTTTTATTATATGGACAACTAAAAATTCTATCTATCTGTTTAGTGTATTTTTATAGAGAAGGAATAATTTTCATCTGTTTTTATGGGAAAGAACAAGAACAGTATACCAAAATATAACTAAAACATGGTAGGCAAGATGTAAGATAAATACATCCTCATCGTGGGCTTTGTATTTAACCATGCAATCCTATATTCGTTTTATAAGAAGTAAGAAGTTAGCCCCACTATGCTAATTAGAGTTCCTGTCACATGGATGTGTATACGATTGCAGCTTGAATTATCGTACATTAAATGAAGCATACTGATCAGAATGACATGTCTCTTAGGAAAACATAGTGGGGACTCTTTCTTTAAAATGCATGAAAAAGAGGTGCTCCATTAATAACTTGGATATTCTTTGAACTTTCCCCCAGTCAATCTATGTTTTTTTAGTTGAGAGACTCACTCAGCGGTGACAGCCAGGTCACATCACTACTTGGAAGTTATAGAGGGAGGGTTTTTCACACAGAAGGTCCAAGAGGCAAAGGTGGGGGTGGGGACATCCTTGACTTGGTCTTGACCAACAGGGAGGAGGTGATAAACGAGGTACAGATTAGGGGAGCTCTGGATGCGAGTGATCACTCCATCCTTTGCTTTGAGATCAGGGGAATGGGGGTGTGCAGCAGGTCAAACACTAGAAGTTGCGTCTTCAAGAGGGCCAACTTTGGCCAACTGAAGGCCAGACTGGGGAAAGTCTCCTGGGATGGGTTATTGGAAGGCAAAGGAGTTGAGAATGGCATTAAAAAGGGAGGTTTTGGAGGTGCAGGCCTTGATGATACCTCTAGTTAGTAAGGCAGGAAGGCAAAGGAGAGTGCTGCCATGGATGAAAAAGGAGGTGGTTAGTGGGATTAGACACAAGAGGAACTTCCCTAGGAAATGGGCACTGAGGCAAATAGACAAAAGGAGAGGAGGCAGTTGCAGAAGGATTCTTTGCAAGGCTAAGGCTGATTACGAGCTGAGACTTGCAAAGAATATCAAGAGCAACAAAAAGGGCTTCTTTCAGCATGTAAATAGCAAGAGGAAGGGAGACAAGTAGTGGGACTGCTAAATAAGGGGGAAGGGGATCCAGTGACTGCTGTGAGGGAACAGGCACAGATGCTAAATGACTATTTTGCCTCTGTGTTCTCCCCAAAGCAGGACAGGGGAGATCCGCATATTAGATGAGGCTGGGGACTTAGGGGCACAGATTAGAGTCACCCCCCCCCCAGAAGTTTATTATTATTTTTTATTATTATTTAAAACTTTTATATGCCATCACCACATGCCTCAGCATCTTGGGACAGCTCACAGCACATACAATTAAAAAAAAATAAAACAATAACAAATTCCATAAAATTATATAAAAACAAAAAAGCGACTGTTAACGATAAAATAATAATTTTTAAAATAGCAATTAAATAAAAATGTTTTAACCTGGCTCCGAAAAGAATATAAACTCGGCTCCAGGTGCACCTCTCCAGGGAGCACATTCCATAATCTGGGCGCCACTGCAGAGAAGGCCCTGCTCCGGGTAGTTGTTCTTTTTGTCTGCTTTAAAGAGAGCTCTGGGAGCAAAGCCTCTCCTGCAGATCTTAAGGAACGTGAGGGCATGTAAGGGAACAGACGCTCCTTCAAGTATCCTGGTCCCAAGCTGTCCAGGGCTTTATAGGTTAAAACCAGCACCATGAATTGGGCCCGGACTTCAACTGGAAGCCAATGTAGCTGATAGAGGACCGGTATTATATGAGAATAACAACCAGTCCCCATCAGCAACCTGGCATCTCTGTTTTATACCAGCTGAAGTATCTGGCCCTTTTTCAAGGGCAGCCCCACGTAGAGTGCATTACAGTAATCCAACCAGGAGCTTACCAGAGCATGAATCACTGTTGCTAGGCAGTGCTTGTCCAGGTAAGGGCGCAGCTGGTGGATCAGCCAAAGCTGTAGGAAAGCACTCCTTGCCACTGCCACCACCTGGGATTCCAGTGACAGCTCTGGGTCAAGGAGCACTCCCAAGCTGTGGACCCTGTACTTTAAATGAGAGGTAGAGCTGGGTGTCATCAGCATACTGGTGACACTGCAGCCCAAACCTCCTAATTACCTCTCCCAGAGGTTTCATGTAGATGTTGAAAACCATGGGGGACAAAATAGAGCCCTGCGGAACCCCATGGCACAACTGCCATGGCGCAGAGCTATAGTCCCCCAGCACCACCTACTGGAGTCAGCCAGCCAGGTAGGAAGGAGGAAAGAGGAAGTGTGTGCGGGACCACGGAGGCCTTGCCGGTGTTAGGGAGAACGGCGGCAGCAGTGTCCTAGCCCAGGTGTGTCCCAGCAGCAGTGAGGGATCAGCAGCGAGGATGTCGGGCGGTTGTCCAGAGATGTCTCAATCCCTGGGCCGATGTTGGAAACAGTCCCCTGAGGGGCTCCTCAGGGCACTGGATGTTACAAAGAGTGGGTATGCTCTGGGGGCAGGCGGGTGCACTCAGGGGGAGGAGGGCGCGATGGGTGCGCTGGGGGGAAGGCAGGTGTGATCACTGGCGCACTCGGTGGGGGAAGGCAGGTGCGATAGCGATCATCACCCAATGCGGAGTTCACGACCCGAGGCAAAATTTTTCAGAAATTTCTGTTCGCAACCTGATTTGGTCATGAACTGAAGCATTTGTGAGCTGAGGTACCACTGTACTTCCTGACAGTTAGGAGGCTGAGGGTATGGAATGGGCTTCCACGGGAGGTGGTTGAGGCCCCATCGGTGAGGATGTTCAAGGATAGGCTGGACATGCACATGGTGGGCATGTCGTGAGTGGAGCTGGCTGTAGCCGGGGGTCAAACTAGATGGCCCAGGGAACCCATTCTGACTCACTCTGTTTCTGTGTTTCTTTGTAACTGCATATCAATTTAAAATGTTCATGTAAGCAAGAGGTGAATCCTGTCCCCTTCTTTCCCTCATCTCACCTCCCATGCAGACTTCATTCTTATATGCATTGGCATTCCTATATTTGGCAGCTGGTAACCACAGTCACAATCACCCTTAAAGTGTTGTATATTTTTGTTTTTTAAAAAACACATTCAGCCATTAAATTAAAGAGCCTAAGTTGCATCGTTAAGTACATTTTCCCAGAAGTAAGCAGCATGGAAATCAAAGATGTTTACTTATTTGTGAAAATGTTTGGGTTTGTTTGATGCACAAAATTAATGCATACTTACCACCAATTTGTCTTGCATGAGCAGAAGCCATAAACAGCAATAACTGTAGTTCTTCCAAGAAATTCAGGAAAGTGTACATTCCACTTTATCCTCCCAACAACCAGGGAGAAGGTTAGCTTGTGGAGACTATGACTGGCACAAGACAACTCAGTGAACTCCATGGCTGAGCAGAGATTCAAACCCAGATCTCTGCTGTTCAAATCAAGCTCTCTATCATGGAGGTCAGATGGAGATACCTGGGTCAAATCCCACCCCTGCAAGATGCAATCAGTTGCTAACAAAGAATGCAACACCTGTAGTAACAAACCCTCCTGGCAGACCACTCTAAGGGATGGGACTGGAGGTGCAAGGTTGGTTATTTCCCAGAGAAGCCCTCCATGAAAATGAGTTGATGACCAGGATTCTACCACTAGTTCTCAGTGTCAGGGCTGAAACCTTGTCCAAGGCCACTTCTGTTATTTTCTCTCATCATTTTGGGGAGTGGGGGGGATGACAGGACAGGATTGACAAGGTTGTAGAGTAAAGCTGTAGTCTCAGGGTAGGCTTTTTTCAGTTGCAAAGCAAGCATCAAGATGTTTGTTTCAAGATAACATTCTTTCTGGAGGGCTATTCCTGACTCATTGGCAAGCGACTAGAAGTAAGAATTTATAGTGTTGGCCTAAGAGATTTGTTGCTTGTTGTTTTTGTTTATCCACCTGTTTTCTGACTTCTTGAATAACTTTTCTCTGTCTCTGTGTCTCTCCAAAAGAAAGGCCTGCTGTTACTGAAACAAGTAGGTACTGTCGGGCATCTGAGTCCCCCTCTTTGTTCTGCTGCCTGTGCGTTAGGTGGGTTTAGTGGCCAGATGCAATGAAGTTTGTAACAGACAGTCCTCAGACCATCTGTGCATTGTTTGGGGTGGATGGGGGGAGGAGGTGGATGGGGGGTGTGAAAGAAAGGCTATTTGTGTAAGTCGTGGGAAACCTAGAGGCTGGCTTTGCCAGCATGCTCTATGAATTGAACTAATTGAAGATTAGACTGGAGAACTCACCATAGCTAAGGGAGAGGATAATCCTTCATCAGCCGTAGTGGAAGGCCAGTAATTGGAGCTTATTACAGGGCAGAGTTCCTCTACAGTGCTGGAGAAACTGAGAAGAGCTTGCTGTTTAATTATGAATTCTTAACAGAAATTGGGGTTTATGGGCTCAGTGCGTGTGTAAGAGTCTAGAGTAAGAAAAGGAGTCCAGCAAGAGGGAAAAATGAGGGAAGAAATGCAATTTTGATAGTCTAGGCTCAACTTTTTAAAAACAAATGAAAGCTCCTTTTGTTGGCCAAACCAACATTTTAGCATGCATAATGAGCCCTTGCATTGTATGCAATTAACCCTAAACCTATCTGCAGGAATTTTGTTTTTGTTTAGTGTTTAAACTGGAAGTATTTTTCTCATGATCAACACAGGTATGGAGCTTTCAAAAGGGCTGCTAATCTGCTACTATTCTCATTAGCACACCTTTTGTGTTTAGATTTGTATTTTCAAATTATGTTCTTATCAGTTTTCATACTGGTGGCTATTTCAGTTTAGGACAAAACAGGTACACTCATCTGGATTCTGTTTATCTGAATCAACAGTTTCAGTTGATTCTACTACAGAATCAAATAATATCTTGCATCAAGTTTCCATTTAGTTAGAAAACTACTTAAAACAATTATATAAGAAAACTTTTTGAAAATAGATAATAACAACATAGGAACTTACTTTGTAGACATGTGGACACAGAACATACTATTCCCCTTATTTACATTTCAAACATTTTAATCAGCTATATTTCAGCAATCTCATAATTTGAAAGGCTTATCAAAAGTTTATATTGTCAAGAAGGCAAAAATAATTAAACTATTACATGACCCTTCCAGACATCAGTGGAGCAGGAAAATGGAATGGCATATGCTGAAGCATAGCTTGGAAACACAATTGCTTATTTTATATATATAAATACACACACACACTCCAACAGTCCGAATGTAAATAAAAGTCAAATAAACTTGGTAATAGTAGATGACTATTAGCAGATGAATAGCAAAGACACAACCACCCAGGAGCAGGACTCAGCACAGGCTGCATTACTTAGTCAGCCAGCATTTTTCAAGGTCCTTTAAATTAACCATTCCAGGCAGGTCCATCCCACAACCCAGAACACAAAGGCATTGTCCATATCTCAGATGGTATGGGGAGATGAAGCAAGGACTCAGATGTTGGTTGGAGTATAGGTACATACTGGAAAATGCTCTGGTTAGATCATCCTGTTTCCAGGCTATTCAGAAAGCAACCTGAGAGTGGTTAAAGTTAGAATGGGATTACAGACACATACTCCATGCAGGAAGCTCCAGTTGCTACGATTCCGAGATGAAGTTTCAAAAAAGCTTTTCCAAGGCAACCCAGCTGCAGCATCCCACTCAGGATGTTATGGTCTTAACAATAAAGGGGGCAAGACCAGCAAACTGGGAAAAGGTGCTCTTAACCATCATGGTCACCACCTGGGTATCCAAATATATCATCATGGTCACCACCTGGGTATCCATTCCTGTCTTTGGTCCAGGAATGCCCCCCCCCCCAAAGTAAAATCTGATTCTTTAGAGTACACCTGATTCAAAGAGGTTTATATCTGACCTTGGATTGGCAGAACCCAATTAACCCTTAAAACAGTATTTTGGTAAGCATTAAAATACTACAGGGAAAATGAACAGAAGAAGTTAATGCTGTTTAACTGAAGTATCACTTAAGGGTTTTTGTCCTTCCATTTTAGCTGCTGCAAGCCATGGTAGAAGGAAGATAGTCCTCAGAATGGGAAGTGGCCCCTTGAAAGAGCTACTTTCTGCAGTGGAGATTCTGTCCAGCTGAGGCAGTGACTGGAATAGGACTCATAGTCTTGCTGTCTCGTAACCTGTGGCTTGTGGATAGTTGAAGGTCTGCTTTACCAATCATCCCAAATGATGATCTAGAAATGCTGTCATCCATTCAGCTGATTCCTCATTTTGTTTAGTTTTGCCAATAGATGGATTTGACTGGAAAATAGCAAAGTACCCTTGACCGCATGCACATTTCATTTTTGCCCCAGCAAAGCATCATGTAGTCATATTAATTCAACTTTTAAACTGTGCAGGGTCTCATTCTTAGATTTTCTTGCACATAAAATTACAAGATGTAGGACATTATATTCTAGCCATTGCATATTTTCTACAAGTCTGCAGCTGAACCTATTTCACACAGATCCCCAACCTTCTTACCTTCCTAAAGTGCATGGTGCTAATTAATGGTTCACCATATCCAATATTCTAAAGCAGGGCCAGTTTCACAGGAAAGGTCACTTAAATATTTAGCCTTTTCTTGAAAAAGGATCTTCTGTTGCAGTTATTGTATGCCTCCAAATGAGCACACTCCTTTAGATCTAGAAGCCCCATCCCCACAGGATCCTAATCCCCAACTCTGCTTTCATTTGCTCCTCCAGTGGTCCTAACCTGCAGCTCTAAAGTACTATAAAGATTAACATCTTATGCTCTGAATGGGCTAGGGAACATTTTCATGACATGGTTAGTCACTGTTTCTGTTTTTAGATTGATGGGTATCAGCATTCGAATTATTAAGATTATCAACAACAAAATAGCACCAAACTATATACAGAGAGGAATACAACAAGGAAGCCCTTCTAAACAGAGGTTCCCAGGAATCCTAGGATTCCACAAAAGGTCACTAAAGGTTCTGTGAGAGATTGTGGGAATATGAATTATATATCAGACAGACATGGTGTTTTCATATTCATGTGCACATGTCCTTATAATTTAATAGAAACACACACACGAGTTACTGCCTGATCAGCACTTTTGTTTGCCTGGTTGCTTAGGAAATGGGAGAGGGCCCCACCAAGAAGGGAAGGGGTTCCCTGAGACATGAACATTATTTCAAGGGTTCCTCCAAGACTATAGGAAGGGATATGACATAATTTATTAGACTTATAGCACAATCCTATAGATACATGTGTATGAACTGTTATTTCAGTGGGCTTATTCTTCTGAAAGCATAATTAAGATTTAAGAGTTAAAGTTTTTACAATATTTAATCATTTTTATTTTTATTTAGTCTTAAAAATTTCAAATCCACATTATGTAAGAAAACCTACTCATCTGTTTTCTTCCTACAAATCAAGTTTGAAAGGGGGGTTTTGAGTAGGAAATCAGGAAACCCTTTCCTAAGGGTTCCTTAATCAACATGAGTTCCTTAATCAACAAATCCATTGCATAATATGAAAATTAGGCTGCCAGATTAATGGGATTGAAATATGGCATCCGTGGCCTAATGTTAAAGTTAGACAAAAAGCATTTCCAAAGGACAAAAGTGGTCCTTTAGTGAGGATGCAGCTCCATTTAGTTGTGCAGATGAAGTATCCAGTAATACTATCTTCAAACTTGTCTGAATTGAATCTCATTATTGGCCCTTATTCAGCCTAGCACTGTGGCCAGGCACAGATCTCACCCTTCTACTGCCTTGTCTTTCCTTCTATGGGAACTACCTTCCCACAGAAATATTTTTGGATTGATAATAAGGTGATTAAATTCAAGCTGAATTAAAAATGCAAGCATCATTGACATTGAAACTGATTAAGATTTCAAATTAAGACAAAATGCTGCACTAATGAAAGCTAGGGGGAGATTGCTAGATTTTTGCAGCTGATATTTAACACAGGACACTAAAAAAATAAGCTTGTTTCCTTTTGCCGTATGCTCTGAAAATATGTTTATAATATTAACTCCCCAAAGTTTTGAGAGTTTGATATAAACACAGTATCATCAGAAATTTAATTGAAGATGTAATGTGAAAAGTTCTTAATTTGGTGAGGCTGCTGTATTCAAATTGAAAAACAGCTTGATAAAAGCTTCTCAGAAGATTCTTAATAGATCCACAATGGAAAAGTAAACTTCCTTGAAGGCCCAAAAGGTCCTTTTACCATCCCAAAGTTTTGAGCAGGCATGTAGGTAAGTGCATGAACAGTAAATTGCCACAATCCAGCTGCTAGGTAACTTGTAATCCATGATTAACATACTGTAGACAAGTGTAGGAGCCCACTTGTAACCAGAAGAACAAGCATGCTTCAGTTTTTAATGTGGTTTAAGACAGTGAAGGGTTAATGAGTACAACATAGAAAAAGAAGACTAGAGCATCACAACCGTAGGCATACTTAAAATTAAAGAATTCTGCAGCCAGAAGTATATTTTGAATACCTAAAATGAACAGATCTCACAGTCCTTCTAAACACAAATTCACTCCTGGTTGGACTATTCCTGATTCTTTCTTTAAGGTTATTTTATTGCTAGTGTTAAACAGAGTCAGGAATTCTTGCTGATCCGTTGCAAATCATCCAGTGATTTGCAAAAAAATCCACATTTAATTGTGCACCCCAGAAACAGAGTCCACTGCAATGTATAAAGGCAATAGTGGTGAAAGGCACAATGGGTCCAACCCTGGCATGTTTTGCCCAATTAAACACAAGAGTGAGAAAAAAAAAACTGTATTTTTATTCTTGAGAATAAAGTTCAACCACAGTGAAAGGGCAATGAACCGCAAGTGCATGGGGGAGTCTCCTTTTAAACCCCTAATGACCAGGTAGTTATGACAACTGCTTATTGGGTTGAAATTCCCACCACAATAGCTGTTTGCACATTCAAATACAGGTGTTTCCTGCACTTACCTGGGAGGCTGGGCTACCTGGAGGTTGGACTAGGAGCTTTTGGCAGAAGATGGCTCCATCTCTGGCCACTTGTAATGGTCTGATTTAGGGTGGCAATGCTTGGGACATGACCAGCCTGCCTGGGCTTAATGTCAGCCAGCCAGGTATTTCCTTCAGTGGAAACTCCAACTATTTTTCTTTAAACAGGTTCATTACGTAGGTTGGTTGAGATTGCCCATAATTACTGGATTGTGGTGATGGATATTTTCATGAAGTTTTTGATCTTGCACTGGATCAGAGTATGCTGTCCCCAAAGTAGCAAACAGTGGTGAAGCATATACTTCAGACTTATCTATTTGAATTTTGTTTAATTGATGGTAAGAGAATTTTACATCTATGAGAGTGTGATTGTATACAGTGGTACAGTGTGATTGTATTCATTGGCTCATGAACTTAATCCATTCCAGGACTCTGGTGATGACCCAAACTGGTCGTGAGCCAAGTCAAATTTCCCCATAAGGGTCAATGTAAATAAGGTTAATCCGTTCTGCAACTATTTTTTTTACTCACAAAAATTTGAAGCAAAGTGACAAAGAACAACAAAGATCGCGGCCATTTCCCTCCCCCCACCCTGTGATCATGTGGGGGGGGGAAGACAGGCGTGAGCATGCTGAGGGGAGGCAGGCATGGGTGCGCGATCGTCACCCGATGCAGTTTGTGACCTGTGGCAAAATTTTTATGAAATTTATTTTATTATTTTTATTTTATTTAGCGGAATTATATGCTGCCCCATTTGCCTAAGCCTCGAAATTTCTGTTTGCAACCCAATTTGGTCGTGAACTGAGGCGTTGGTGAGCCAAGGTACCACTGTATTTGTTCCATTGGTCCATCAGAATTGCTTTTGACTAGATTAGTTCTTGGTTTCTGCAAATTTAATATGTTCAGTTACACTTACAAGATTGAAACACTGGTAAACTGAGGCAATGCTTCAGCCTGTTTGGAGTTGCAGTTTCAGACTTGCCTCATGTGTTGAATCTTTTGCATTTTAACATTTCCTTTCTTAATGACAAGGGCTTTAAAAATAAGATATTTGCTGTGTTTCATGAGCATTTCAAAAACTAACGATTCTCATGCAGTTGTGTAGGAGGCCACCAAAGCTTTTATTGAATTATTGCTTATAAGACATATAAGAAGTTCTTGAAAGTATCAGAAATTGAAATTGCTTATGGCCTAGTTTGCAGTTTCTCCATGCATAGTAATCAATGAAGAGTTGCAAACATTAAATATAAAATAAATATTTTTTCACAGCAGGAATATGCTTTAACCTGTTTTTGATAGTTATTGGGAACACCAGAAATGTCCCAATAAAATTTTGGTATGCCAATTTAAACAGTAGCAACACTAAAATATACTTAAAGTGATTAAAGCTGAAAATGATAAGATAAATCTCTCCTGCAGGAAAAAAACAATGTTAAAGTTTTATTCAGTTTTATATAGCAGTGGTAATAAAATATCAAAAAGCATTCCCCCACCCCCAGTTAATCTTCCAAGTATAGATTCCTCACAATGGCAGTTTAGTTCTGGAAAATCATCTTGTCTGGACAGGTTTCTAGCATCTTAGTTCCTGAACTACTTTGTTTATATTTCAGTATTTTGAATTATGCTCCCTCTCTGTATCGTTAAATGATTATTATATTATGATGATACCCAAACCTAGTAATGACTATGCCTCTTGCTCCAACTATTGACCCAACTCATTAATTAATGATCTACCTCATTGGTATTAAAATATTAACTGCTGTTTTGGATAATAGACTGCAATATATAATTGCAACACTAGTCTGACTGGATCAAGCAGGATTTATTCAACACAAGCAGAAATATTTGTTAGCTTAGTCATGTTAAATTCCAATATAAAGACTGGTCCACTATTGTTTCTTTGGATGTTGAAAAGGCCTTCAATGACATTCACTGGGAATTTACTTTCGCAAGCTTGTGTAGCAAGGAGGCCCAGCTCTCTCATTTTACACTCTGCCCAGATTTGTCCAATTCTTAGGAGAAGGTGGGGGGCAGAGGGGGCCAGATGATAGATCAGAGTTACCTAATGAAGATTCTCAGACAAGGCCACCTTGGAAAAGGAAGAAGACATTTCAGAACTGGGTGGGAGAGATTAAGGGGGGACTTCCTTAACCCTGCAAGGAGATGACAGGGGAAACAAGGAGTACCTGATGTTCCTCCAGTCTGGCCCTCAAGCAACAGGAGCCACCCAGACAGTAGAATCAGAATTCTTCTGAAAAGGAGTAAAGGAGGGCATGTTTCCATTTAGTTTCCACTCTTGACATGGGGAGATGTTGCTTCCACATCAAATGGTACTTTAATTTATGCTGGTATATGACCTTTTCTGCTCCAAGAAAAGGTCATTGCTTCCAAGGTCTTGCCTAAGTCTGCTGAACAGGGAAAAGAAGAAAGAGGAGAGACATGCTTGCAATACATTGATACATGTTGGTTTTCCTGTTGAATTTTTGAAATAGGCTAAAATTGTGTGTTCAGCCCTGAGAGCCAGAGGTTCAACCTGACCAACAGGGTCTTCTCAGCCCTTTTTCCACTTGAGGGTGGGACTAGACAAGGATGCCCATATTATCCAGTGGTATTCAACTTAAGTTTCAAAGCCCTGGTATTTGCTAGTAAATATAACACCAGTATTCTTGGCTTAGTTCACAATTGTTTAGAATTCAAAAAGATCATTTGTTGTTGTTTATTTTGTGACTCCAGATCCATTCCTGCTTTGATGAAGCTGATTAATGAATGCTTTTTGTAAACTGGCTTTCTTATTCAATTAACTGGCCAAAATGATGCCAATTGGAGATAATATTTAGCACAGCATATTACCCAATTGGCAGTTTCAATGCTGCTCAGAGCCTTTTGCCTGCTTGGGAATACTAATTCTTAGAGACCTATTGCAAAGAATTACATTAAATTTGAATAAACTGATAATTGAGATAATACAGGATATAGACAGATGGGTATCATTTAAGTTGAGTTTCTGAGGTAAAGTTGAAGAAGAATATTATACATTCTGTTATGGGATTCCCTTTGTATGTACCCAGCAAATACTTTCAAGAACGTAATTATTTGTTTCATAATTTTTCTGTGCTTACACTTCATTAAAATTATTTCAAAAAAGGATGCATCTTTCTATTAAGGAAGATGGATTTGGCTTTTCAGATCTTGTGCTGTATCATCCACTCTATTTGATCACTTATACCAAATATATTCTTTTCCACATGGATTAGATTTTCCACCATGGTCACTTTTGGAATCCTCTTGTCCAGACCTTCTGTTTGTGGATAGCATTAGGCTCCCAGCGTATTAAAGTGGATTGGGTTCCTTCTACTGTTATTGTTGTTCAGGGGCTGCAGGAAAACATTATCACATCAAATATACTTTGCTTAATTTTTGCATGGTAAACTGACATTTTGGCTAAATACAGACTTAAACATCAGCAAGAAATGTTCTTGTGCTGGACTTAGTTGTACAAGTTGATTTTTACTTTGGATCAGTTAGTTGGGAATGATGATAACATAGAAACAAAGCGAGTTGGCTTCCTGGACCGTCTAGTCTGACCACCGGCTCCAGGCTGTTCTGCTCACAACATGTCCACCATGTGCATGTTTAGCCTATCCTTGAACATCCTCACCGATGGGGCCTCAAACATACCCTTGAGGTCCTAACTGTCAGGAAGTGCTTTCTGGCATCCAAATTGAACCTTGGTTCCCTGAGCTTCCCTGAGCTTCCACAAGGTTTGTCTGGCAGGACCTGTTATTACGGAAGCCGCCAGCTGTTGTGTGGCCACCAGCTTCCCTTCCCATCACTAGATCTTTCGGTATTATGAGCCTTTCCATTGTTTTTCCTACGATGGACATAAGAATAACTGGTCTGTAATTCCCCATGTCCCTTCTACTACCCTTTTTGAAAATTGGGACCACTGATGCCACCCTCCAGTCCTCTGGAACTTCACCGTTCTCCACGAGGCCTCAAAAATGGAAGTCAGCGGGCGTGAGAGAACCCTTGCCAACTTTCGAAGTACACTCCACGCGAGCAAGCCACCGCCAAGTATGTGCACAGCGAGGCAGCGGCTTGCTCACGCGGAGATCATTTTCTCCAAGCGAGTCCAAAACGATCTCCATGTGAACAAGCCACCACCTTGCCTCGCCATGTGCGTGCGCACGCATTGAGTCCAAATCTTCTGAGGTGGGCTGAATAAATGGGCATGGCAGGCCAGATCCGGCCCGTGGAACGTAGTTTGAGGATCCATGCTCTATAGCTTCTAGGAAGTGACGTGACCTGGCTGTCACTGCTGAGTGAGTCTCCCAACTAATATCCAGGAGATTTAAATCTCCCATAATTACTGTGTGTCTCCCCCGAGATAGCTTTAGAATGTGATCTGTCAGGACATCGTCCATGGCCTCAAGTTGACCTGAAGGGTGGTAACATACCTTCACTGTCAGGTTCCTTTCCCTGTCAAAACCCCTTAGTTTTATCCAGACTGCCTCTACCAGATCCCCATCCACACTGCACTCTATATCACTGCATCCTATCCCTTCCCTGACATATAAAGCTATGACCCCATCCCTCTTTCCCTTCCTGTCCTTCCTAAACAGGTGATACCCGTCTGTGTTTATATTCCATTCTTGCCTTTCATCCCACCAAGTTTCTGTGATCCCCACCAGGTCATACCCTCCTATTCCTAGGAGAACTTCAAGCTCTTCCTGCTTATTACCCATGCTCCTAGCATTGGTGTACATGCACCTCAACTCCTTCCCACAGGTTCCTGTCTTTGGGATCCCCAGCCTCCTCCTTCTTCCCATCTTCCCTGATACCAGCCCACTCTTCATAGGAGTCTTGTCAGTCCCTGCAGTACCTCTAACACCCTGGTCCCAGAATCCTGATCCTCTCCCCACCCTTGTCCAATGCAGACAAGTTTCTGGGGGGCCTAACCACCCCCACCCGCAGCTCAGTTTAAAATCTTCCGGACAAAGTTCACTAGAGCATTTCTGAAGGACCTTTTCTGCATCCTCATGAGATGCAACCTGTTCCTTGCCAGAATTCCATTGAGAAGAAACCGGGTGTCATGGTTGAGGAACTCGAAGCATTCCTGCTGGCACCACACCCTAAGTCAGTTGTTCACCTCAGCAACCATCCTTTCCCTGCCCAACCCAAATCCCCAGACTGGTAAGACAGAGGAAAAGACCACTTGGGCCTTTAGGTCCCTAAGTTTCTTCCCCAAGGTCTCAAAGTCCCTGGTGATCCCACCCACACCCTGCCTGGCTATGTCATTCATCCCCACATGGATCACCAGAAGTGGCTGGTGATCTCTGGAGCAAACAAGATGCTCCACTCTGTCCCTCACATGCCAGATGCATGAGCCCGGCTGGCAACAGACCTCCCTCACCTCAAGGTCAGGGCAGCACACTGCCGCCTCAGTGCCCCTCAGCAGGGAGTCCCTGACGATGATCACCTGCTGCCACCTCTTCCCAGTGATGGAAGGCGGCCATGCCCTGGCCCTTGCCTCTCCTGCAGTGGCCTCCTGGTTGCATGTAGTCCCAGGCTGGGGGTCCTGGTGGTCCTCCAAGGCTTCATCAGCCCCAGCCTCCCCAAGTGAAGAGAACCTGTTTCCCAGCTCCAGACTGGTGCCAAGAGAAGAAGGAGGTCGTGCAGACCTCCTCCTCCTGTAGGTGACATGCCTCCATGTCTCTCCAGCTGTTCCTCATGTGGCCCCTCCATCAACCCTCTGTCTGGAGGGGGACTGCTCCCGGGTGGCCTGAAGAGCTCTCTTGGCCCTCAGACACTTTACCTCCTCTTCTAGGAAGGTCACAAGTTTGCACCGAGGGCAAGTGTATCCCTGCTTCTCCTGAGGGAGAAGGGCGAACATGTTGCAGCTGTCGCAGCGGACAATACCTGTTGTTCTCCTGGCCTAACATTGGGAACCCCTCAGAGACCTTACCTTGTTCCCCTGCCTTGTCTGTCCTGCACTACTCCTCACTCGCCCAGTTCTTCCAGACACACACACACACACACACACACACACACACGGACAAAATAAAAATTTAATTAAAAAGGAAAAGACTAAATAAATAAATAAAGTTAAAAAATAAAAATAAAAATGTGCCCCCAGGGAAGGGAGTCCCCAGGCAGCCCAGGCCACAGCTAAGGGACAAGGGACGATGCTGTATAAGCCTCTCAGGCCGCTGGTCCCACCCCTCTGCTTTCTCCTGGCCTCTCTGACCTCTCTGGCCCCACCTCCCTTCCTCTCCACTGTTCCTGTCCCCCCTCTCCTCTGCCCAGCTCCTACCTTGCCTGGCCACCCTCAGCACACTCTCCCAACCAATGCCTCTGCTACTCCGCTACTCTGCCAAGAGGCAAGAGTCCTTGTATTCTCTGATTCTTGCACTAAATAAAATTTGTTTGTAGTGACTGAATAGTAGTACAGTGGTACCTCAGCTCATGAACGCCTCAGTTCACGACCAAAGTGGGTCACAAACAGAAATTTCAGAGAAAAATTGCCTCTGTTCGCGAACTCTGCATTGGGTGACGACCATGATCGTACCTGTCTTCCCCTCCCGCAAGCACAATCGTGATTGAGGCCATCTCCCCCCCACCCCACAACACGATCACTATCGCATGATTATGGTTTGGACTCACCCTCCAAACAATAACCTCCCCCTCACCTAGGTTAGTGTTCTCTACTGTACTGTACTTTGTTACTTTGTTGTTCTTTGTTACTTTGTTTCTAATTTTTGTGATTAAAAAATATTTACAGAAGAGATTAACCTTAATTACACTGGACCTTATTGGGTCACAACCAGAGTCCTGGAACGGATTAAGTTCATGAACCAAAATACCACTGTACTTAAAATGCAACATTTGCTGGAATCCAGGTTTGGCTGTGCAGTTTTTGTCTTTTCTACTATTAGGAATGCTTATTGAGGTTGCTCAGGTATCTAACTGCACAGTCCAAAAATATGAATAAACATGATGTATCAGGTCTAATGGAGGAATAGATTAGTGAACTGGAATGTCTTATTGAGTCCAAGCAGTGAATCGCCACTTCAGCATCTATATCTGAAGTTTAAGTGGACCTCAGGTTTGGCTTTACTGAACAAAAACTTCTGTTTCACATGATGGCACAACATTTCCTTAATAAGGATTTGTTGAAGTTCGCTAACTGCTGGAGGTGTAATACATCTAATGATTCTCTTAATTATATGTTTTGGCAATGTCTGGTAGTTGTCCCTTTTTGAGCAGAAGTCATAAATAGGCAAATTTGCACTGAAACATACATAGACATTTTCTGATATACTTGTTCTTTTAAATTATCTACCTGTGTCTTGACAGTTAATGTATGGTCAAAACAAATGGATCTTCCATGCCTTCTTGATAGCTAGTAATTGATACTGCAACACTGGAAACATAAATATTCACCTCCTGTAATTATAGGCAGCCTATAAATACATGTAAATAAATAAATTAAATAATGCCAAGGACCAAAGACCTAACAGTGCATTCTATATTTCAGTGGATGGCATATTGCCACCACTCGTGTGGACATATTTTGGTCTGTTTTTGGTGAAGCTTCTGTATAGTGGATACAACCTGTATTTATGGTGTTATATCAATATTTATTTATTCATGCGCATATTTATATGATTCCTGTAACTGCCTTCCTAGGCAGCTTACAACCATATATTTAACATATTAAACATATATATATATATATATATATATATATATATATATATATATATATATGTAAATATGGTATATATATTAACACATGTAAGATATTTATATATATGTTAACAATTATATATATATGTTATATATGTTAACATATATATAAATATGTTATATATATTTATAAACATATATATATATATAAATAACAATTACGTTTGAGAAATGCTTTATTTCATTTTTGGGTTTTTTATGAAAGTCATAATAAAAATTAGAGGGTAAAAATATTGGAAACTCTGGAAATGCAGAAAGGGCAAACAATGCAGAAAGCACACAAAGCAGAATCTTCCAAGGCAGTGCTTGCAATGTGTACAGCAGGAAAGTTAGGCCAGAGTACTCAGGCTGTGCTCCGTGGTATTAGAATTAGGATGCCCCAGTTTTTACCTATGAAATATTGGTGGCCTGGTACACCAGTACTGATAAATAACTCATTGGCTTATAGTATGGAAAAGTTTAGGAAGCACTGCATTGAACATCTGCCATCATAGTTCTTCCCAGATCTTGCTTCAGCACCCACTATCCCCCACCCAAATTATCAGGAAGAGCAGGGCAGAGCAGGGAAGAAACCCTGCTTAAAGTTAATGTTAACATGTTAATTTTCACTCATTGTCGGCTGCCATGGGGTAGAAAGATGGGATTTGTGAGGTAGAAAGATGGGATTTAAATAAACAGGTTTGCCAGATTGAGTGACCAGTTCAGATTGATCAGAACTTCAGGGATCCCAGGAGAATAGGAATCAGCATCTAGTGTGCTTTGAGGGGCAGTGTGAGATGTGAATTAGTGATATGTATCCAATAAATGAGAAAACAACTACTACATAGTTTAGGGAACAAGGAGGAGAAATAGACTGGTTTTGTTTTTTACATAAAGATATTCAGAAATTTATCTGCAACTGACTGATGTGGGGAACATAGTCATCTACCATCACTGGCCACTGGCCATTTGTGGAGTTAGAAGTAAGAACAGATATAGGCAAATATTGTTTTGCCTCATTTCAAATCCACTTAAATCTTCTGGGTTTGAGAATTGAAAACAGAGCTCAAACATCTTGAGGTTTGTGCTCTTTTGGGAATGGGGGCTTTGCCAGAGCATATCTGTACATTTAGCTTGAAACCCCCAAGCCAAGTACATATTGGTTTCTCATTATTGGTCATTTACATTTTTATGTTTCCTGTTACCTTTTATTCCAGCTGCTTAGCTGGCAGTGAATTTGAGAGTAAATGTGTCATTAATTTCCTTCAGGATTATGTTATGTAGTTCTTTCTCTGTGATTATCTGGAAGAAAACTGTAATGAACAGTTTAGTGAATGAGTCTGGGAACTCTTGAAGCTAACTAAATGCAGGATTTTAAATGGGAAAATGCCACATAAGCCAGTCTGAGTTGTGTAAAGCAGGGATGGCCAGTTTCTGAATTCTGGAGTTCTGGCTTTGGCCTTTAAAGCCCTAAAAAGCCTGGAATCAAGACATCTCAGGAGTCATCTCCTCCTTTGTGAACTGTTCGGGATCTTGCTTTGTTTTTGGGGTCTTCCTCATAGTTTCTTCACCAAGTGAATGTGTTATAGGAAAGAGAGATTAGGTTTTATTGGCTGTGGTGGCTGAACTATGGAATACTCTCCTAGTGGAAGCTTGTCTAGACCCATATTTCCTTGCTTTTTAGTGAGATTTCAAGACTGTTCCTTAAGTGCTGGCATACCCAAGTGATGCTCACCAACACTTGGTACCTTGAGACATCTAAGGCCTTGCTCGCTTCCCAATTCATTGTATGAAATTATTGTAACTTTGGGAGGCAAGCTTCGACATAAAGCAATCTCTGTTTGCTTGCTTTCTTGCTTGCTTTTGCGCAGCATGACTCTGGGAAGAGGATGAGGCAGCTGTAACTTCGCTTTCAGCTGCCTCATCCTTCGCATGTGCAGCCAAATGGCATTTAAGGTGACCTGGACGGGTTAGAGTGGACATTGAAAGGGTGATGGGAAGCATCAAAAGCTATTCTCCTAACGGGCTGGGAAGGCAGTGGGGAGAATCCAAAGGGTATTGTTATTGTTTTAATTTAGACATATGTGTTAATGCGGGGTTCAGCATTCCTCAGGTGGAATAAAGTAGATGAGTGCATTTCCTGGGTACTCGTGTGGTGACTTGGGGGAGGTGTCATATGAATGCTTTTGTGTGTCATGATTTTGTGCTGTGTGTTGTTGGTAGTGTTTGTATGTGAAGATCAGGCAGATGTTTGAGTGTGTTTATGTGGATTGAGTGGGGTGGGGAGGGCTTTGGCTGGGTGTGTTTATGTGTGTGAGCATTTATTCAATCAACACATAATATGAACCCAAGTACAGCATTAAATAGAAATCTGAGCAAATTACATGTGTTACTTACAGAACAGAAAGGCAGATGTATACATTAAAATGACTATTTTGCCTCTGTGTTTCCTCCAATGCAGGATGGGGGAGATCCACATGGGGGATCGGATGAGGCCAGGGATTTAGGGGCACAGATCAGAGTCACCCCCTCACCAGATGTCAAGGAGCTCCTCAGGGCACTGGATGTTACAAAGGTACCAGGCCCTGATGGGTTACACCTGAGGGTACTTCAAGAGTTGGCAGGTCTACTCTCATGCCCATTGGCCTCCAGTTTTGAGGGCTTGTGGAGAATGGGTGAGGTTCCAGAGGATTGGAGTGTGGCGTCAGTGGTCCCAGTCTTCAAAAAGGGTAGTAGAGGGGACATGAGGAATTACAGGCTGGTTAGCCTTACATCTGTTCTGGGAAAGACAATGGAAAGGCTCATAATAGCGAGAGACCTAGTAACCCTAGATAGGGAAGGGAGGTGCAACACAGCTTGCTGTGGTATGCCGCGGTTTTACGGATGAGACCAAAGACCAGAGTGGAGGGCTCAGGACCGGGATCGGGGGAGGCCGGCGACACCCGTCTGTACCCGTGGCCAGAGGATGGCAAGGGCAGGGTGGACCTCGGAGGGACAGATGGACGGGGGCCATACGGAAGTCCACTCCGTGTTCGGGACAGACTGTGGGAAGCGTGGGGCGGGCTTCCGGAAGCCTGGGAATTCGGGGCATAGGGAGGTGGCTGAGTCCATGTGTCCAGAGCGTCCTCCGGCCCTGTCTGATCATCCGTGAGGATGTGGGGTTTTGTGGATGGGGTGAGGGGCAATCTGGCGTGGGGTCCTCCACCCTTTTTAACCTTAAGGAGAGACGGACACATGGATCCTGGGAGTTTCCGTTGACACCGTTTAATGTAACTAGGTTTTGTCTTGGCGATGTCCAGCCACATCTCTATATATGGAATCTGATCTGGGTGTCCGGGACTCCCAAGGATCACAGCCTCAACGTTCCTAATCAAGATCAAATCAAAAGAGCCCTCTGAGGGCCATCCCATGTCAAAAGTGGTCCACTCTAATTCACAAAGGGTCCGGAGGGTTCCTGGCTTGACGGAGACCCCGAATCCTGAAGCCCTCTTAAAGAAATCAGAAAAATTATTCAAAAGACATTGCAAAGGGGTGGTCAGGACGGACTGGCCCTGCCCCATTTTCAAGTCCTGTAAAAAGATTACTCAAGTGTCAGATCAACACACACAGGGCTTTCACACAGGATAAGCTTATTGAGCATGTCCAGAAAACTGGGTAGGACCTGTGTTTGCAAGCCCAATTCAAGGGCCACACATTTCCTTACTTCCCAGTTCTGGCTCATATAGAAGGAATGGGGGAAGGAAAAAATCCCACACACACATGCCCTGATCATCACCTTTTTCCCAGCCGGACTCAGCCATGCTTGGGCTCAGGCAAATGACCTCATGAATCTTTCTCAATCAAAGCCAGGTTCACACATTCTCATCTCAGGGGCAAGAACACCCATCCATGCCCTTGCTTTCAACCATGCCCTGAAGAGGACAGATTGGTGCGGCTGCGTGGGGAGCTTCTATTTCTTGAGGAACCCCAAAACCCACTCTGGACTATGCTTACCTCCCAGAAAGGGAACCACTTTTTAATACAAACAGACAAGACAGAAAACACAGACAACAACAATAGAACAGGACATAAACCATACTGAGAATTCCAAGTGTCAGTCCAACAAGACAGATGACAAAACATCAACAAGACAGACAACAAAACAGACAATCTAAACAAACACACAACCTAAACAGGAACTGAGGCCAGGGAACGACGTCTCGCCCCCAGACCGGAAAGTGGCCCGTACGCTGCGTCCAGCAGGCCTTTCTTTCCAATACCAGATCTGCAGATATTCAGAACAGATGGCGGGTAACCGCCGTGCGCACTTACTGATTACTCCTCTCTCGGCTAGTCAGACGTCCCACCGAGCCGGGGTAGAGGCATAAGATGCCTATGGGCCCGTCCCTGGTGTCGGGGGAGGCAAGACTGATAGTCTCAAGATCTCGCTGGGGCCTCCAAATGTGGTATGCCACGGTTTTACAGACGAGACTGGGAAAGACAATGGAAAGGCTCATAGTAGCGAGAGACCTAGTAACCCTAGATAGGGAAGGGAGGTGCAACACAGCTTGCTGTGGTATGCCGCGGTTTTACGGACGAGACCAGAGACCAGTTGGAATTTTTGAGAGAAGCAGTTTCTTACCTGCAGAGACCAAGCACTCATTGGAGTGTGGTCTCGAGCAGAAGGAAGGCAGCGGTTTTTATACCCTTTTACAACTATGCTTGAATAACGGCGAACAATAGGGGAAAGCCACCAAGCCCCATTTGCACATTTATCATGCTAAAGCAAGCATGCGAGGGTACAAGGGCGTAATGTCTGCGGTAATGCTGGAGCATAGCCTGCTTTGTTGTCAGCCTTGCGTAGCGTGCACATCCTTGTTCTTGTCCTTGTTCTCACGTGAACAGGACACCCTGACCATGCTTTTTACCCGTGACGAGCCATGCTCTGGCTGCGTGTTCGATTATGAGGGGGGTTACAACACTTGCAATGCAACACATCCATGCAATGCATCCATGCAACACAGCTTCCACAAAAACAGATCCTGCCAATGAACCTTGGGAATTATATGACAAGGTTTCATGGTGGCTAGATGCAGGGGATGCAGTGGATGTGGTTTCTAGATCAAGAGAGGTATTACTGCTACTATATACGACTCTGGTGCATCTGCAACTGGAGTATCATGTTCAGTTCTGCACCCTTCATTGCAAGAGGGATATAGCACGGTTGAGATCAGTGCAGCAAAGGGCCACAGGGATGGTGGCTGGCTTGCAGGGTAAGCCATATGAGGAGAGACGGAGGGAGCTGGGTCTTTTCAGCTGAGGTGGAGACTCAGAGGGGACCTGTTAGTGACATACAGGTATGTGAGGAGATCCTACGTGGAGGTGGGTCATGACCTTTTTTCCCCTGTGGTGGAGGACAGGACATGTTCCAATGGAGCAAAGCTCAGGGAACCAAGATTTAGGGTGGATGTCAGGAAATACTTCCTGACAGTTAGAACCCCTAGGGCATGGAATCTGAGAGTCAGGCTAGATGGCCTGGGTGACCCCCTTCTGACTTGTTCTGTTTCTATGTTTCTTACAAACAGAAAATATTTTCTTCTGAACAAAGCCATTGGAAAACCTTTTAGCATCACTTGATTAAATTTGTTAGGTCTGCTCTGAAGTCAGATATAAAATTGCTTTGTGGGACTGATTTTTCAGTTACTTTAAGAAGGGTGTATATTTTGCTGTAATAACAAGGGCATGGTAATTAATATTCCTTAATTAAAGCTAGAATATCGAGGCCAGTGAAGCTCAAGTAAAATTTAATGTCTGTGTGACATAAGATGGTTATATGTTCATTTCTGGGTACCAGGTTGGGGTAGGCTGCCCTGTGTGGGCCAGGATGCTTGCTTCTGCAGCAACTTCCACTCACCTTCTGTTTCTTTACAATCAGATGCCATTATTTGTACAGAGGCAAGTTAAATCATTGGTCTAGCAAATCATGTTAACTACACTGTATGTGGTCTCCTGCAGGGGTTATTTCTTTTGATAAGAAATGAACCTGGATCAGTCTTATCAAAAGCATGTGCTGTGTGTGATCTAGTACCTTCACACAAAGCAGACCTATGTAAGATACATGAAGATTTTGTCCCTTGCTTTCAGATAAAAGAGTATCTCTTGAGGATGTTAGAACAGGTGTGACAGAAAGGCTGTTGCCACAGAAATTGTGTGGTTTATGGGGCGAGATCAATACAGGGCTGGGAGCCATTTGGAGAGGAAAATCAACAGGCAGGATGATGGTCATTCACTGCTTTCTCCCCACTGCCCCTCCCTCCGCTAGGGTTATTTCCAAACCTGGGTTCTGCCTTTCTCCAGACAGAAAAACACCAGGGCGAAGAGTTTACAGGGAACCAATAACAGGAAAAGGGTTAAGTACCTTCAATTTCCTCTTCAAATACATCCTTCTCTATATTAGCATTGTAAGACAAACATGGATTTTGGGGACCCATATCTGTTTTGTAATGTGTAGTGAGTCTCTAGTTCTAATCTCTGTGCAGCCATGAATTCACTGGGCACCACTGTGCAAGCCATTATTTCCTGCAATGTAATAACAATACTGGCTGGCCTTACAGGCTAGTTGTAAGAATTTACTAGACAATGTAAATGACCGACCTTGGAAGTTTGAAATATGTTCATATCACAAATATTTCCTACGTTTCAGTTTTCCTATTTTAAATGTAGGAGTGATTTGTGGAAATACTTCATATTATTCAATACACAGCACAGGATGTTGGCCTGACTTCCTTTTCAAACATTCCTGCATTGCATTCCTTCCTGGTATAGAGTTCTGACTTGGTTGTAAACATGCATAAAATTACAACCTTAGTCAAAAAAAATATTCACAAATTGGGAATTTCGGTGCCAGTACATCATAAACTTTCCACAATTATTAATAAATATTATAGTTAATTTTGGTACAATAATATTTTACTGCAACCAATACTTGCAATAAGGTCCAGTAAAACCAATGAAAGTTAGGCTCCAATCCTACCTGGAAATAAGTCATTTTGGGCTAACTTCTGATTAGACGAGTATAAGATTGCACCTATATCATAAGTGAAGTCTTTTAAAACCACGAAGAGAATTTTGAAAATTAGCTTTAATAGATTTTGAAATTGAGATTTGAGAGTTTTCATTATGTTTCAGAGTCATTTAGACCCTAGTCACTTTGTTTTGCACTGGTTCACTTTCCCAATTCACTTTAACAGGGATCTGAGTCCTATGAAAATCAATTCCATTTTTCCCTGGCCTTCAGGATTTAAACCAGAGGTGTCCAACCAAATGAGTGTCCTGGGCATCACCACAACATAATTCCACAACCCTCATTGGCTGATGACAATACAGATTATTAGTAATGCCTTTTGAGTGCTTTGTTTTCCACATTCACGTATGCTTGGTAACACCAGGGGTGTTTTGGCCAATTACTGTACTCATTTCACTGAATACCCAGTCTAGTTTTATGCCACAGTTCAGCCACACCTGCATGTTACCTGGCCTTATGCCCATGCTCCAGTCAGCATCTCAGCATACTGTATCCAATGTGTGCTAAGATTGCTGGGGACAACATTCATCCTCTATCTTAGTTTGTAGATGATTCTCACAGACATTAAGCCTACCACTTTCCTGCCTTGCAAGTTATCAGTAACCCTCTATTTCATACAAGAAGTTTCAATTCTGTACTCTTTCTTATTGCTTGTTCTCTGAACATGTTCTTCAAAATAACATAAAGATATATTTAGAGGCAAGTGGTTAGTATTTCTAGGAATCTTTATCTTAACTGGTCCTCCTTAATTGGGTTTTTTTAAAAATGTATATGCTGTGTAATAGGGGATGGTTCAGAATTGGTATTAGTGGAAATACACTGGAGCTAGGTTTGAGTGTCAAGGCTTCCAAATGGTAAGATTTAAGTTCTGTTGAATTCAGTGGGATGTATTTCAGAGTAAACATGCTGTAGATTACACTTCACAACTGGTTTAATAGTGAATCCCCACCAGCAAACCATGGGAACTGTAATTCTGTGGGCTCTAATGGGAAAATGTTCTGACAGAGAAACTTCAGGACTATCAAACCATCATTTGCAAGTTCTTTAGGAAAATGTGATTTATATTTGTAGGTAGATGATGTTACAGGAACAGCAATAAACTGTGAGAAATAAGGTAGTGGCTGAGGGCCAACTGAGATATTACACATAATTGTAACTCACTATCCCTTTCTCTAAAGAAAAGCAACTTCAGGAGGGAGCAAAGTGGGCAAGAAAGACATGTCTAATGCTTGGAATGGGATGGCAAAGCCTGCAGTTTCTCTGCTCCAGATTGTGTGCTCTTGCTCGCTCTCGCTCTCGCGCGCTCTCTCTCTCTCTCTCTCTCTCTCACACACACACACACACACACACACACACAACTTTTCTCCTGTAGACAATTGTGAGGAAACTGGTGGAAAGGAGCGGCAATTTGGAGTACAGGTGGCAGGGGATAGATTAAGCACATTCTCCCTTCATCTCCTCACTGTCCCCACTTGAAACTACAATTTTATGAAAGAAAAGGGTTTTGTGTGCATGCATGCACATACGTGCAATGTCTAGTGTAGCTGAATAACAGGGCTGGATAATGTATGGCCCTTCAGAAGTTGGACTGCAATTCCCATCAGCCCCATCTAGCATGGTTAATAAAGGTTCTCGGAGGTGTGGTCCAACAACATCTGGAGACCTGCAGACTTTCTACCCTGGTAGTGCAATGTACATAACAGGGATTTACAAAATCACAAGCACCATGTAAAGAAAGCATCAAGAGACACTTGTTGCCCTTTTTCATAGCAGTTCAGATCACCTGATTAATCAAATCTGCAATAAGGCTGAAGCAGTAAAAACTAAGCCCCCATCCACATAAACCCGGGAATGGTCAATACTTTCCTCCCCTCCTAGTCAGCTTGCCAAAGGCATCTGTCTGGCCACTGCTGGAAGCAGAATGCTGCACTAGATGGACCTCTAGCCAGGCTCTGCTTGTACACCAAAAGCTGCAGCAGCACCTGCACTTGATCCTGTGTTATGGCCAGGTTCCTTTCCTTAATGCCAGTATAAATAGTTACCCCTATAAGAAGAAATAAACCGGTATGTTTCACTTAGGTAAACCAAATAAGTTCAATATAAAACACTGTTTATTCAGGTTCCTCACTGTGCTGAGTTGGAAATATGGGAATAGTTATTGCATTCAAATATTTTCCTCTAGAAGCTCTGTGTGTGTTTCAAAAGAAACAAATGAGAGAACATATGGATTTCTTTAAAAGTTCTTACTGAAATATTTTAACTTTAGTGTGCTTGATAGTTCACAAGCTGTTTTAACATATGAAGAGTTCATTTCAGGACATAAGTCTCCTGTATTTTTTAAAAAATGTCTTCCTGTATAAATCATGTTCAAGCAGCAGGGTGGGAGGGGGGAATTAAGCTCTGGACTCTGATGCTGTTGCATTTTGGCGTTCTGCCTCTTGACTGTTTTATTGTCTGTTTTGGCTGGACTCAAAGTTCCAGCTAGAGCTGCCTGCCAAAAAGAAAGGGGGGAAAATGTTAGGTCCTTTAAGGATACTGAAAAATAAAGCCAGTTTTTAAATCTGCCACGTCCTGTAAGCAAATAAAAACTGAATCTCTATGGAGCTCAGTTGCTCTTTCTGTTCTTTTTCTGTTTCGTGTAGGAGTGGAACTGTTTTTTCTTTGCATCAAATAAAAAGCGTTCAAGTGCCTCACAACTTGAGATCTCCTCAAGGTTTCCTTTGTTCAAATTCTACTGTACATGCATTTTTAGGCATCTTTAGTGAAGATAAGGTCCTAATTTACAGTCAAGTGGGAAAATTATTAGGGAACTCAGGCTGTACATTTTAAATAGGACAAATAATTTATATCTATATATCACTTTTGTACATCTGGACTGCATTGTGTGGTTTAGATGTCAGGCTATTTCAGTATAGCACATTAACCTAGAAATGCTTCAGTTTCATAAAGGATTATAGGCATAATCCTGCCAAGAGTTAAGCACTTTAAAGCATGTGCTGAATATTTTACCCCATTGAAATCACTGGGATTTTAAAACATTTAAACTTGAGTTGGTTGTTGCCTTTGTTACAATTTCCTTTTATATATACCTATATATTACAAGGGGAGGTTTGAACAGAACCTTAGGAACCTTGAGAAAATATGTTGGACTGTAAGGGAAAATATGTTCAGTCTCCCTTTACTGTATATTGTCTCTTCCTGCAATTTCCCAGGATGGGAATTTTGCCATTTTATCCAAATGCAAAAAACTAAGGGATTTCACCCTTCCAAGTCCCAGTGCCACCACCAGAGACCACAGTACCCTTCTCCTTGCTGCCTCAAAGAAAGGAAAAAAGGTTGGGGGAAAAGCTGACAATTGGAAGAAGCAACAGCAAAAATTTGGGAAACTGGGAAAACTCCATCCATTGCATAGTATTGCAATTAAACAAGTATTCCAATTGGTCTTGTGATATGGTAAATATGTATTACGACCACATAAAATGGCAATAAATTTGTTGGATTGGTGTTTGACTTTTTGTCATTCATTTATCCTAATTATATCTTCTCTTTTCTCCAAGATACTCAAAACAGCCTACATAGAAACTTAGAAACATAGAAACAGAGCGAGTCAGAAGGGACCTCCCAGGCCATCTAGTCTGACCCCCGGCTCCAGCCGGCTGTGCTCACAACATGCCCACCTACATTTATTCTCACAATATTCTCATAAAATGGGTGAAGGCTGAGCAGTGACAACTGGTCTAGAATCATGCAATGAGCTTTGAGGGCAAATGGATACTAGAAATCAGGTCTCCCTGACTGCTAGACCCCACTGGCTGTCATGTATTAAAATGACAAATATCGAGGAAATTGCAACCATTCTGGTTTACCACTAGAGCAGAAACAGGCTTTGCACTCAATAATTCTCTTCAAAAGTCTCCGCTCTTAATTTAATAATGGATAATAATAAGTAATGAATTATTCTTAGATGTCCCAGATTCTTGTACCTCTCAAAAATGAGGCATTATTGTTTATTTTATATCTGTTAGGTTAAAATGGAGCCCTATGCTGCCTTCTACTGGGTTCTGGTAGTTCTCATTTTAAATGGACTCTGAGAATCCCAAAACAATTGCTTAAAAACACACTTGCAAGGGTTTTGGGTTGGTGCTGACCAGACTTTATTTCTTGGCAGTCTTGCCTGGTTTCAGTCTTTTACTGTGGATAAAGCTAACTTTTCAGGTACTAATTCCTTGACAGTCTGTCTGTCATATGACACATGTTCATGTGCACTTTCCATGGATGTCACTGCTACTGTGGTCTGACTTCCTTTCTTTTTCTAACAGTTGATATCTCAGAGTAACTGTAAGCCTCTGCATAAGTGCTGAGCATGAAATGTGCTGTGGGTAATCATTCATTGCAACAAACAATTTCAGGCTGTAAATTTAAAATGTAAAATCAGATAAACTCTATCTGTCCCTATTTCTCAAGGGCAATGCCTATCCTTGGTAAATCACTATCCCTATTTTGTTGTCAGAGAGATTACACTTTTGCTAGGAATCTTAGCTGTCTTAGACAGGAGATACTGCCAAGTGTGTTCCTTGCAGCTCCAATGTGAAATTGAATATTCTACCCAAGTCATTATTTATTTCACTTCTATAAGTTGCAAGAGTCAAAGCACTGTAGGCATTCACAACACAAATCACAAAATACAGAACACATAAAATTTTAATATACAAAATTTAAAACAGTTCAGCTAGAACAATTTCAATAAAAGCTAGATCTGATAAAACTGCTGAGGAGCTGATAGATGAAGTACAGATTAGAAGAGCTCTGGATGCGAGTGATCACTTCATCCTTTGCTTTGAGATCAGGGGACTGGGGACGTGTGGCAGGTCGAGCATTAGAAGCTGGGACTTCAAGATGGGAAATGAGAGCATAGAAACATAGAAACAGAGCGCATCAGAAGGGGCATCCCGGGCCATCTAGTCTGACCTCCGGCACCAGCCGGCTCCGCTCACGACATGCCCACCATGTGGACGTCCAGCCTATCCTTGAACACCCGCACCGATGGGGCCTCAACGACCTCTCGTGGAGGCCCATTCCACACCCTCGGGGTCCTGACTGTCAGGAAGTGCTTCCTGGCATCCAAACAAAAGCTTGGCTCCCTGAGCTTTGCTCCGTTGGAACGCATTCTGCCTTCCTCTGCAGGGGAGAACAGGTCTCTACCCATCTCCATGCGACATCCCCTCACATACCTGTATGTCGCCAACATATCCCCTCTGAGTCTTCTCTTTTCCAGGCTGAAGAGACACAATTCCCTCAGTCTCGCCTCATACGGCATCCCCTGCAAACCGGCCACCAACCTTGTGGCCCTACGCTGCACTGACTCCAACCTGCCTATATCCTTTCTGTAATGAGGGGCCCAAAACTGAACACAATACTCCAGTTGCGGGCGCACTAGAGTCGTGTAGAGTGGTAGTAACCAAGGGTGGCATTCGCCCTCTTGACCACTGCATCACACTGCTGACTCATTTTTAGCCTGCATTCAACCAGCACCCTGAGGTCCCTTTCACAAGTGCTGCTCTTCAACCACTTGTCACCTAACCTGTACTTATGACAGCTATTCCTATGCCCCAACTGCAAGACCTTGCACTTATCCACATTGAATGCCATCCTGTTGTCTCCTGCCCACTTCCATAGTCTGTCCAGATCCTTTTGGATCTGGAGTACCTGCTCCTCAGTTGTGGCCACTGCTCCAGTTTTAGTGTTGTCTGCGAATTTGATCAGCAGACTGTTCACCCCTTCTTCCATGTCGTTAATGAAAAGATTAAACAGGATCAGCCCCAGGACAGAGCCCTGGGGGACCCCGCC
>NW_025335399.1:270507-279107 GCF_004798865.1 Varanus komodoensis | reverse complement strand
TTGGATCTGGAGTACCTGCTCCTCACTTGTGGCCACTGCTCCAGTTTCAGTGTTGTCTGCGAATTTGATCAGCAGACTGTTCACCCCTTCTTCCATGTCGTTAATGAAAAGATTAAACAGGATCAGCCCCAGGACAGAGCCCTGGGGGACCCCGCTTGTCACTGGCCGCCATCCCGATGATTCCCCGCTAATGGTTACCTTCTGCTTTCGGTCAGTCAACCATGCCCTAATCCACCGGACAGTGCTTTGGTGTATCCCAAAACTGCCCAGTTTCTCCACCAGGATATCATGGGGCACTTTGTCAAAGGCCTTGCTGAAATCCAGGTATACCACATCCACTGCATCCCCTCCATCTAGCCACCTTGAAACCTTGTCATAGAATTCCACAAGGTTTGTCTGGCAGGACCTGTTTTTGCGGAAGCCGTGTTGTGTGGCTGTCAGCCTCCCTAGATCTCTCTCTATTATGAGCCTTTCCATTGTTTTTCCTACAATGGACGTAAGGCTAACCGGTCTATAATTCCCCATGTCCCCATGTCCTTTCCCATGTCCATGTCCATGGGGGGATTGATGGGAGGACTGGAGAAGGCCTAAAAAGCCACCTGGCAGGAGGAGAAACTGAGGAGGGGATCAGTATGTGTTTGGTAAGTGTGTGAGTGAGAGAGAAATGGGTGGATTCAAAAGGAAGTTCTGACCCAAATATTAAGCAAAATGGCTGGCAGCAAGATTTCTCTTGAAAGGGCAACTGCATTTTTATAAAACAAAATACAAGGATGTCTAGTTTTCAAAAACAAACAAGGAGTTGAATCCAGATTTATGCTCATGCAACTCAGTTTCCAGCAGGTTTCCCTCCTGCATTTAAGTGTGTTGAAAACAGGCAATGTGCTACTCCCTAACTCATCTCCTATGATGCTTTTTCTTTAAGTATGTGTTCCCAACATGCAAATAGGGCCTTCCAAAGGTGGTTTACATGCAGTAGGAGTGCATTTTCCTTGATGTGGCTAGTACTCAGGATTCTTTGTTTCTTCAGTGGCCTATACACTGATAGAGGATGGGGGTTGCACAATGGTTTTTAATATAAAAAGAAAAGGTTTATTTGACTAATCTGTTGCTGAGGACGTGTGCAGGGTGGGGGGTGGGGGTAGGATTAAGCAGTGAGAATCTGGAACAGTTGGAGAGAATGTGGCCCAGGTATAGCAGGGCTGCCACTTGGCCTGTGCCCATTTCAGCAGCTGTGTTCATAATGATTAGCAACTTTATCTTGTCTATTGTTTCTAGGAAAGCAAAATTATTTGTCTAGACAGATTTCAGTCACCATGGTGATTGTGGGGGAAAGGGCTCCTGCAGGCAGTAAAAAGCAAGAAAGCATCAGTATGCATTTTAAACAAAAGAGCAGAGTAATTAAATTGTACAAAAGGGATGTGATACCCTATGACAGGAGTGGCGAACCTCTTGTAAGGAGGACCACTGACCCTTGGGAAAAGCCAGATAGGACCAGCACCTGATGATAGTGGCAGTGGTGTTGGAAGAAGGAAAAGATCTGTGATTTCAGAATTTGGCTACAAAATAATAAAAGTATGCAAATAATAGAGTAGGAGACTTTTGGAAAGAGGGTCAGACTAGCTGTGATGTTTAGTGCATTTTTGTATTTCACTTGAAGGCTTGTAGCAAATGCAAATAGAATCAGCTGTGGAGGCTGATAATGACTGGATCACAGCAGGCAGGGAAGGGAAACTTAACCTTCTCCTCCCCAGCTAGGCTTGCATGAAAAATTCCTCCTCTCGTAGTGGTGTGTGCTGTGTGTGTGTGTGTTGGTGGAGTGGGGTGGGGATTGGCAGGGCAGGGCAGAAAACCTCCAATTGACACCAAGCCAACAGTGAGAAAAGGGTTAAATTCTCCCACTGCACCTGCTGTAATCCTTATAATTATCTACAGCTTCAATCCTAGCAGATGCTACTTTCAATTTTAAAATGTGCATGAGCTAAAACCATGTAGTAAATGGTAGGAGGCTATGGCTAAGTGGAAGAAGTGTCCATTTTCCTTCTTTCTTAGATATTCCCCAATAGTACTGAGGTGTGATTTTTTGAGAACATGGTATTCATCTACCCAACTGAAGCTGCTCCTCCAGAATATTTGTTATAAGCTGCTATGATTTATTTATTTAATTCCTATATTGCTCCAGTAGCTGAAATTCTCTGGGTAATTCATAACAATGCACAAAATAAAAAACAGAGATATAATAAAACACAATATAAACTGCAGATATGATAACATACAGCATAGAATTTCAGTACGCCAAGTTTAAACCAATTTAAACAGCTATTAGGATTTTTATAATGCTGCTTCCCTCTTCTCCCTTCCCTGCCCCAGTTCTCTTCACCCTTCAGTAGACACCCTAACATTCTATCCCTTCCAAAATGCAGAGGCCCTCATCAAACTGTCTGGCATTTTAATAAATTAAAACTTAACATTTAAATTTAAACCAATTTCACATTCATCTATAAGTATGCATATTTCTGCATACCTAGGGAGAGCCCTGAATAGAAACAACTCCCTTGGTTTGAGTGTCCCCATAACATACCTGAACTGAGAAGCACTCAGTTGCACAAGTCCTCTGCTAGAAGAAACAACTGAGACCCTGCCATAAAGCATGACTGTGTTCTCCTGGCATACTGAATCATTAAAAAAGGTAATTTCTGAGACAGGAGAGCCTGCCCTAACTGTTTCTACTTCATGTGTAAGTTATAGTATGAATGGACAGAGATTTACTTATTTATTAGATTTATATCCCACAATTTTCTTTCTTTTTTAAGAACTCAAAAAGGTTTCCATCATTCTCTTCCTCCTGCTTTCAGTCTTATCCCCACAACAACAACCTGTGAGCGTAGGTTGGTTTGAGGGTCTGTGACTGGCCCAAAGTCACCCAGTTGGCCGAGGGTGTGAGCGGACGGGACAGACTAGAATCCAGATTGCATGAATCCAACCACTACACTACACTGGCTCTCATATCAATGAGAATTAACTGTGTCATTGTCCACACAGAGGGAGGGTTCACACAACATGAGAAGCTATGGTGTTTTTTTATCATTGCCCTTCTGTCATGATGTCTGAACGCTGTGATGGTATTCCAGATGGTGTGCTTGGTTGTAAAAACCACAGACAGAAAGAACAGTCTGTTTATGGTTTCTCCTTACCACAAAGGCTTGTTGTGTCTGAACCTGGAAAACTCATTGTTTAGCAGGCAGTTTTTAATACACCAGGTGGGAGTTTGGACTGATTATGCTAAAGTTGCTTACAACAATTTGCATTGTTATTAATTTCTTATACATCTATATCACAGGTTAGAGTGTAGAATATAAAATGGTTATTATGATTTATCATCAATATGCATAGATTTTGCAGAATATCAGAAAGGTCTCTACCATAACACAGTTAATATCTCACTTTCTTAAATACAGAGGCTGTAGAAGACCAGAAAGGAGACTTCTTGAAAGACTTTGACCTCTGTCTGTCTGCATACACACATTTATATATACCATTCACATATATCATAACTGACTTGCATCCTAAAGCAGTATATTCCAGCAAGAGCAGCATATTATTGTCTATTAAGGCTAAGCCAAATTCAAAGTCTTGCTGTTGGCATATAAAGCTCTTAATAACTTGGGACCCAGTTCCCTGGCAGATTGCCTTCTCTGTATGATCACTAAGATCACTGAAGTTGGCTTTGCAGTTTGCATCATGACCTGCAGATTGCCATCTGGCAGCAACTTGGAAGTGGTCCTTCTCTGTTGGTGACCCTCACGTTAAGGAATGCCCTTGGTTTGGGGAGACATCAACTGCTCATGCAAGCACTCCCTGCATGAATGCAAAGTTTAGATAGTTTTCTTATTAATTGTTGTGCTTTTAGCTTTGGTATGACATATTTTAAACATGTTAACTGATGAGATTTTGTATTTATTATTATGTATAGTTTACATAAATCAGTGTAATTCCCATTATCATATAGTTTAGCTTAAATAAGGTAGATATGGGGCTTTAAGTTAAAGTTGGTTTTGATTTAAGCTAAACTGTTTTTTGTTTTTGTCTTTATTTAGTCTGAGGCCCTGACTCTCAGTTGTTAACACTGTGTTATGAGGTTATCAATAATGTTTGAGACCCTCTTCAATTAAAAGTAATATGTTACTTTCTCATAAATATTTGGAAACAAGAAAAGATTTATGGTGCCATGAATCAAGATTCAAATACAGACCATGTTGTGCTGCACTTAAACAAATGATACTGTCCATGCTGCACAATCAGTTAGATGCTTCAGTGTAATATGCCTAAAATGGAAGTGTCTAATGGAGCACAGAGAGACATTGGTACCAAAGCAACCATTAAGTTGGTAAAGTTAATACATGGCTTTGCCTTTGCACTTAGTTTAACATTTACCCTGTAACCCAGACAGTACCTGTTTGCTACCATTGTTACTAGGAACAACCTTTCCCAGAACAGGTTTCAGTGGTTTGAGAGAAAATGAACCATGTTTCTTTGGTTGCTACTCAGGCATGCTGTCAGCACATATCATCCTTCTGCAGCTGCCAGTATCCTTGCATCTTAGCATGGCCTCATGCTAATACTTGCCTTGGTCATCCTTTATTAAGTTGATAGAGTTTCAGAGCTGCAATTTAAATGGTCCATTGCCCTCCACTGCCCTGCCCCCCCCCAAAGCTGTTCCAGAACAGTCTTTCTCCCTTTCTATGTGGTAGACTACAACTCCCAGCACTGATATGCTGGAGAATGCAACTCTCAGCAGTTTTCAGTACCATTGACTATGGTATCCTCCTGAACAGCCTTTGAAAAAATGAGCTGTAGGCCTTATTTTACAGTGGTTCAGCTCTTACAGGATCTGTTCTAGAATGACATTGGACCCTTGCACCTCAGTGTCACATGGTACCAATTCCTCCCAAATGTTATTTAATAATAAATTAAATTGGTTGCTTCCAAGGCCAGGAACTGTGGTGCACAGAGTTACACACCTTGTGATGGAGCAGGTATGTAGTTTCTGGGTACTCCTGAATCTGCCCTTGTTACTAGAGGCCCAAGGGACTTCAGTAGCCTGGAAAGCCTATTATCAAATGAGGTTACTCCACCAACTACATTTATTTGTGGATAGAGATAGCCTAGCCACAGTAATTCAAGTACTGGTAATGATAAGACTGCTGTAGTGTGTTGTTTATGTAGCTGTCCTTGCTCTTGGTGCAGAATGCAGAAGATTGGATGTTCTCTGGGTCACCCACCTGTGCTCTCATAACATATGTGTTAAAGGAACTGCACTGGCTGGCTAGTAGCTGCTGAGCCATATTCAAAATCTTGTTGTTGACATTTTCAGTCCTAGAAAAGTCAGGACCAAGATACCTAGCTGACCAAATCAACCCCTGAGATTTTCTGAGGAGGCCCTGTTGGGCAATAGCATGTTATTGCGTGATGGCATCTAAGTGATCTTCCTTAGTGGAAATTACCTGTCTTTGGAATGTTACTGGCATAAGAAATATACTTTTTTATGGTCTGTAGGGCATCACTGTTTAAGAAAGCATGTGCTGAATGCATTCCTAGCCTAGAGGTTCCATGTGAAACTTGCTGAGTGACACTCATGATATAACTAGTCATTCTTTCTGGTTTGTCCCAAGCCAGGATCTGTAGACATGGAGGCTTCACTTAGCTATCACATTTAATACTTGCTGTCTTTTTTGCAAGACCAGCCCTTCAGTCATTTGTCTAATCCTTTTTAAAGCCATCTAAGCTTGTATTTACCATCTTATGGTACAGAGAACCATAAATTAGGGCGTAATCCTAAGAATCTCTATGTAGAAAAAAAAAATCCTACAATGCCCAGCATTTCCAACTCACATTGGTGGTTGGGGAATGCTGGGTTTGCAGGTATTCTTTTCTGTCTAAACAGAATAGGCTTGTGCCCTGAAAATAATCCATGTTTTGTCTCTAATTATGTATGTGTCCTGGACAGTGGACTGTAGTTCATACCTTTTCAATCTGAAATTTGCTGTTGGTAATCAAGGCTTTCTGGTGCATTCTATCAGTGATGCTTGTTTTCAAGTATGTGTTTGTCAAATTAACTTTTTACATCTTTAGGTTTGCACTTGCCCTTTTAGTTCTTCTGAGCTTGTTGGGTGAAAGCCTGGCAATGAGGGCAAGACTTCACCCAGTGGTCTTCACCTATGCAAAAAGGCAAAGAGAATGTCCATCTGTGGAGGGCATTTGTATGCCACACTGTACACATTTCCTAAGTGCAGCCTTGAGAAACACTGGGGGAGAATAAGAAAGGTATAGTTGAAGTAAGAAGTCCAAAAAAGAAAGGATGATAGAAATGGGGGTTGGGGGAGATAAGGATAGGCAAAAGTGGGTATGAAACCACTGAGAGAGGTCATCCGGAGGTGTGGGCTGCAGAATCATCAGTACGCTGATGATACCCAGCTCTACCTCTCTTTTTCAACCAATCCAGGTGAGGCAGTGGCTGTACTGAACCGGTGCCTGGCTGATGGGCTGGATGAGGGCCAATAAACCGAAGCTCAATCCAGACAAGACAGAGGTCCTGCTGGTAGGTGGTTCAAGCCCCTGGGTAGGTGACTTGAATCTTTTCCTGAATGGGGTTGCACTCCCTCTAAAGGACAGGGTTCACAGCTTGGGAGCGCTCCTCGACCCGGAGCTGTCTTTGGAAGCTCAAGTGACGGCGGTGGCAAAGAGCACTTTCCATCAGCTTCGGCTAATCCATCAGCTGTGTCCCTGCCTGGAGGACAACTGCCTAGCGACAGTGACACATGCATTGGTTACTTCCCGGTTGGATTTCTGTAACGCGCTCTATGTGGGGCTGCCCTTGAAGACAATCTGGATACTTCAGATGGTGCAAAATAGAGCAGCCAGGTTGCTGACGGGGACTGGGCATTATTCTCATATAACCCCAGTCCTCGACCAGCTTCACTGGCTTTCCATCGAAGTCCGGGTTCAATTCAAGGTGTTGGTAATCACCTATAAAGCCCTTAACGGCTTGGAACCTGGATACCTAAAGGAACGCCTGCTTCCATAATTGCCCTCCTGCCCCTTGAGATCGGCAGCAGAAGCCCTCCTCCAGGAGCCCTCTGGGAGAGACATCAGGAAGTAAAATATCCGGACGAGGGCTTTCTCTGCGGTGGTGCCCCATCTGTGGAATGTGCTCCTCAGAGAGGTCTGCCTGGCGCCGTCGTTATTTGTTTTTCGGTGCCAGGCTAAGACCTTTTTATTCAAACAATATTTTAACAATGTTTACTATTTATAGGTTTTAATTGTGCAGCTGGGGTGTTTCCAGGTTTTAACTGTATTTGTATGATATTTATTTATTGTGTGAGCTGTCCCAAGGCTATATAGCAAGGGGACGGCATACAAAAACTTTAAATAAATAAATAAATAATACAAAATATAGAAATGAGTATGTTTGGACAAGTAGGAAAAAGAATTTTAAGGTCAACAGAAATTTTGCAAAGAGCTGAGGCAAAGACACTAGGAATGAGAACCCAGGGCACCCAAAAGGGTGGTTGAGAAAAAAACGGGAAAATGGCAGGCGCTTATATATACCAGGGGAGAGGGAGATGGGGCTCCCACTAAAAAGAGCTTAATTAGAAAAATCTTCCCAACAACAGGTCCTGTGCAGACCCAGAACCCTTATCTGTGATGCACAAAGTCCATGAAGAACTAATATGGTATCTTTTCCATGCAAAGTATGTGCCATCACATAGCCATAAATTATTGAGAACTGGAGTTAAAATAAGAACTATATTATGCATTCTAGTCCAGAACTCTGATGACACACTATTATGGAGAAAATGTAAGGCATTTTCTTTTTAACTCATGCATATATCCATCCCCTCATCCCCACCTAGCAGTGCAGTGGTTTTTGAAATATTAATGGTTCTGGCAATAGCCATTTTTCTGCTTATCATATGCTTTTGTCTCTGTGCCATATTTTGTTGTTATTGTTAGTCACGAAGTCATGTCCGACCCATCGCGACCCCATGGACAACATTCCTCCAGGCATTCCTGTCCTCCACCATCTCCCGGAGTCCACTTAAGCTCACACCAACTGCTTCAGTGACTCCATCTAGCCACTTCATCCTCTGCCGTCCCCTTCTTCTTTTGCCATCTGTTGTTCCCAGCATTAGACTCTTCTCCAGGGACTCCTTCCTTCTCATTATGTGACCAAAGTATTTGCGTTTCATCTTCAGTATCTGGCCTTCTAAAGAGCAGTCAGGGTTGATCTCCTCTAGTACTGACCAGTTGATCGCCTTGTGGTCCAAGGGACTCGCAGGAGTCTACTCCAGCACCACAATTCAAAGGCGTCAATCCTTTGGTGCTCAGCCTTCCTTATGGTCCAGCTTTCACAGCCATACATTGCAACTGGGAAAACCATAGCCTTGACTATACGTACTTTTGTTGGCAGGGTGATGTCTCTGCTTTTTAGTATGCTGTCTAGATTTTCCATAGCTTTCCTCCCCAGGAGCAAGCGTCTTTTAATGTCTTGGCTGAAGTCCCCGTCTGCGGTGATCTTGGAGCCCAGGAAAATAAAATCTGTC